>NC_041387.1:501987269-502100868 GCF_002162155.2 Triticum dicoccoides | reverse complement strand
GGAGGGTAGTCATTTCCGGTCTTCTTGGCCTTTTTGCCTTTGCGACGACTTTCTGTGTCCTGCTTCGCCTCATCATCATCATCATCATCATCATCATCATCATCATCATCATCATCATATATAGCGTGAAGCTCCTGCCTGATGCCCATTGATTTCAAGTCTGCCCTTGCTTTCGGCCCATCTTTGGTCCTCTCTGGCATGTTGAGCAGGGTACCAAGCAGACTCTCGCACACGTTCTTCGTGATATGCATGACATCAAGGCTGTGAGGCACACGGTGGATCTTCCAGTACGGCAAGTCCCAGAAAACAGACCTCGTTTTCCATACCTTCAGCAGCGGCTCTGGCGCCTTTCGCTTCTTTCCCAGCTCTGGCGCCTTTTGCTTCTTTCCCGGCAGTGGGCAGTCTTTCCAATTTTTCAACAGCTTGTCTATTTCCTCGCTGCTCCTCGTACACGGGCGTTTTCGGGGTTCGGTTTCACCATCGAACAGATCCTTGCGTTTCCTCCACGGGTCATCATCGCGAAGCCACCTTCGATGTCCCATGAACACGGTTTTCGAAGACCCGGGATCTCTATCTAGCTGGCGATACGTTGTGTCATCCATGCACCTTACGCATCCAGAAAATCCGTGGACTACCTGCCCCGCAAGATATCCGTAACCGAGATAGTCGTGCACCGTCATGAGCAGTGCGGCTCTCATAGGGAAATATTCTTTCTCTGCGGCGTCCCACGTATTGGCTGGTGTTTTCCACAGCGTGTCAAGCTCCTCTTTCAGCAGCCCCAGATACAGATTGATGTCGTTCCCTGGTTGTTTCGGCCCTTCAATTAGCATACTCATGTGAATGTACTTCCTCTTCATGCACAACCAGGGGGGAAGGTTGTACATCCACACAAACACAGGCCAGGTGCTATGTGTGCTTCTCTGGCTGCCAAACGGATTGACTCCATCGATGCTCGCGCCCAGCACGATGTTCCTTGGATCGTTCCCAAATTCTGGGTATTCGAAGTTCAATGCTTGCCACTGGCTCGCATCCTTAGGGTGACTCAGCATCTTGTCTTTTTTATCTATCTCCGGATCATTTGTGTCATCTTCTCGCTTCTTCTCCTCCCTATCCGCGTGCCAACGCAGGAGCTTTGCTACCTTAGGATCCGCGAAATACCGCTGCAGACGAGGAGTGATCGGAAAGTACCACACCACTTTTCGAGGAGCTTTCTTCCTCTTCTTGTATCGAGTGACACCGCACACCGGACATATTGTAGACTCCGCGTGCTCGTCCCGATAAATGATGCAATTGTTCATGCACACATGGTATTTCACGTGCGGTAAATCCAGAGGACACACGATTTTCTTCGCCTCCTCCAAACTGGTCGGGCACTTGTTCCCCTTGGGAAGACGTTCGTGCCAGAATGACATGTTCTCGTCGAAGCATGCGTCGGTCATTTTGTGTTTTACCTTCATCTCCAGGGCCATGAGCGTTACTTTCAGGCGGGTATCCTCGGGCCTGCATCCTTCATACAATGGAGTAACCGCGTCTAACTCAAGTTGATCCATCTTGGCTTTCTCTCGGGCGGCAGCTCTTGCGTTATCCGTCTGCTTGAGAAGCAGCTCTTTAATATGAGGGTCCTGCACCCAGCCCATCGATGGTCCAGCGTCGTCTGCTCCGCCGGCATCATCATCTTCATGATCATGCCCGTCGCCTGCTCCGGCATCTTCCTCATCATCATGTCCTGCATCTTCTACATGATGACTGTGTACAGCATCACAGTCGTGATCATCTCCTGGGGATTCTTCGTCTTCTCGCCCGCCCGAGCCGCGGTGGTTGTCTTGCTGCCCTTCCTCATTTCTTGCCCGGCCCGCATGGACGACTTCGTAGTCATCTTCATCACCTTTCCACCGATAGCCATCCATGAAACCACGCAACAGCAGGTGGTCCCGCACCTGCCCGGAATCCGGGTCCGCAATAAGGCTCTTCAGCTTGCATCTTCGACACGGACATCTTATCTCCGTCTCGTTCTTTTGAAGCATCTCGGCCTTCGCGGACCTCAAAAACCTATTCACGATGCCTTCGGTCATCGTGCGGACCATGGTCGCCTGCGGGGTAGAGCAAAACGATATTTTAGAACCAAACAAAAATTTGGCATGACTTTCCCTAAAAATAGGACCAAAAAGAATGCTTAATGCCAAAATTCTCGCCGAAACGGAAATGAATCAACATTCCGGCAAAATATTGGCAACTATCGCATATCAAATACCGGTACACCTCCAAACACAAACACATATGCAACACCACAAACATATGCAACACCACAAACATACATAGATCTAGCTAGGCCGTAAAAAGTGCATGTGCACATTGTTGTAAGGAGAACAACCTAAATATAGCTTCCCCCCTTACTTACCTATTAAAACAAGGTAATTTAACCACTTAATTTGAATGAATCTATGGTGGAAATGAGGTGAAAAAGAGGAGGCACCCGAGACAAGGAGGAGGTGGAGAGAATGAAGTGGGGAGAAAGTGAGTGTGTGGGTAGGAGAGGCTGTCCCAAATATCTTGTTGCTGCCCACTTACTAATGGCGCACCTCTTGCATGGTGCGCCATTAGTAGTTACAACTACTAATGGCGCACTTAAGCAGGATGCGCCATTAGTATGTTTGGATAGGCACACTAGTTCAAAAAAAAATTCTATACTAATGGCGCACCCACTGCCTGGTGCGCCATTAGTAGTTACAACTACTAATGGCGCACTTGGGCAGGATGCGCCATTAGTATGTTTGGATAGGCGCACTAGTTCAAAAAAAAATTCTATACTAATGGCGCACCTGCTGCCTGGTGCGCCATTAGTAGTTACAACTACTAATGGCGCACTTTGCCCGGATGCGCCATTAGTATGTTTGGACAGGCGCACTAGTTAAAAAAAAAATTGATACTAATGGCGCACCCGTAGCATGGTGCGCCATTAGTAGTTTAAACTCTAATGGCGCATCAGATTGTGGTGCGCCATTAGTATATACTAATGGCGCACCATCTTTCTGGTGCGCCATTAGTGTCAATCCCATCTATAGCCCTTTTCCTAGTAGTGTAGGCATTGAGATTTCAATGATGCTCACATGAAAGACAAGAACTGAAGCATAAAGAGAGCATCATAAAACATGTGACAAACCCACTTAAGTCTAACATACTTCCTATGCATAGGTTTTTTATAAGCAAACAAATTATCAAGGCAAGCAAAAACTAGCTTATGCAAGGAAGAAGACGATAGCAATCTCAACATGAAGAGAGGTAATTTAGTAACATGAAAATTGCTACAACCATATTTTCCTCTCTCATAATAATTACATGTAGGATCATAAGCAAATTCAACAAAATAGCTATCACATAACATATTCTCAACATGATACATATGCATGCAAAGTTGACACTCTTCCAAGATAGTGGGATTAACATTAACTAAAGTCATGACCTCTCCAAACCCACTTTTATCAAAAATATCATAAGATTGAACATACTCCAAATATGTGGGATCTAAAGTTGACACTCTTACAAAACCACTTTAAATATTATTGCAAACACTATTATAAATCTCATATTCATCATGTGGCTTAAATCAATTTTCAAGATTATAAGAAGAATCACCACAGTCATGATCATTGCAACAAGTAGTAGACATAGCAAAACTAGCATCCCCAAGATTAGGGTTTTACATATTATTAACACAATTGACATGAAGAAAATTTATAGTAAAATCATTGCAATATGGCTTTTATTCAAGGAATTATCATGAATCTCTTCATAAATTTCTTCATCATAATTTTCAAATTTCGAGCAAATCTTCATAGAGATAATCTAGTGCACAAAACTCACTAGCAATTGGTTCATCGTAATTGGATCTCTTAAAAAGATTAGCAAGCGGATGAGGATCCATAGATCTTAGGTTCTCTATTTAGCAATAAATAAACAACAATTCCAACCGAACTAGCAAACAAGCCAAGTAAGACATCAAAGCAAACGGAAAGACAAACAGAAGAAGGGCGAATAAAACGGCCAAGGTGAAGTGGGGGAGAGGAAAATGAGAGGCCAATGGCAAATAATGTACTGCGCGGGAGATGAGTTTGTGATGGGTACTTGGTATGTCTTGACTTGAGCGAAGACCTCCCCGGCAAAGGCGCAAGAAATCCTTCTTGCTACCTCTTGAGCTTGCGTTGGTTTTTCCCTTGAAGAGGAAAGGGTGATGCAGCAAAGTAGCATAAGTATTTCCCTCAGTTTTGAGAACCAAGGTATCAATCCAGTAGGAGGCTCCTCAAAAGTCCACGCACCTACACAAACAAACAAGAACCTCACAACCAACGCGATAAAGGGGTTGTCAATCCCTTCACAGAAACTTGCAAAGTGAGATCTGATAGAGATAATATGATAAGATAAATATTTTTGGTATTTTTATGATATAGATTGGAAAATAAAAGATGCAAATAAAAGTAGATGGAAAACTTATATGATAAAAGATAGACCCGGGGGCCATAGGTTTCACTAGTGGCTTCTCTCAAGATAGCATAATTATTACGGTGGTTGAACAAATTACTGTCGAGCAATTGATAGAAAAGTGCATAATTATGAGAATATCTAGGCATGATCATGTATATAGGCATCACGTCCACAACAAGTAGATCGAAACAATTCTGCATCTACTACTATTACTCCACACATCGACTGACTCCTTCGTGCATCTAGAGTATTAAGTTCATAAGAACAGAGTAACGCATTAAGCAAGATGACATGATGTAGAGGGATAAACACATGCAATATGGTATAAACCCCATCGTTCTATCCTCGATGGCAACAATACAATATGTGCCTTGCTGCCACTGCTGTCACTGGGAAAGGACACCGCAATATTGAACCCAAAGCTAAGCACTTCTCCCATTGCAAGAACGATCAATCTAGTAGGCCAAACCAAACTGATAATTTGAAGAGACTTGCAAAGATAACCAATCATACATAAAAGAATTCATAGGAGATTCAAATATTTCTCATACATAAACTTGATCTCCACAAACACACCGCAAGAAGAGTTACATCGAATAGATCTCCAAGAAGAGGAAGGAGAACTTTGTATTGAGAATCAAAAAGAGAGAAGAAGCCATCTAGATAATGATTATGGATCTGAAGGTCTGTGGTAAACTACTCGCAACTCATCGGAGAGGCCTTGGAGATGATGTAGAGGCCCTCCATGGCCGATTCCCCCTCCGGTGGAGCGCGAACGAAGGCTCCAAGATGGGATCTCGCGAATACAAAAGGTTGCGGTGGTGGAATTAGGTTTTCGTGGTGCTCCTGGATGGTTTCGGGGTACATAGATATATATAGGAGGAAGAAGTAGGTCGGTGGACGCTCGGGGGGCCCATGATGGTGGGGGGCGCGCCAGGAACCCTCGTGACCGCCTTGCTCGTTGCTTGACGTCCACTCCAAGTTTCCTGGTTTGCATTTGTTCCAAAATGATCACTCCCGAAGGTTTCATCCCGTTTGGACTCCGTTTGGTATTCCTTTTCTACGAAACACTGAAATAGGCAAAAAAAACAGCAATTCGGGCTGGGCCTCCGTATAGTAGGTTAGTCCCAAAAATGATATAAAAGTGTAAAGTAAAGCCCGTAAACATCCAAAACAAGTAATATAATAGCATGGAACAATCAAAAATTATAGATACGTTGGAGACGTATCAAGGTGCCAGAGCTCGATTTTGAAATAGAGATAAGTAATATTTTGGGTGGTATACTTTCATTGTCAACATAACAACCAAGAGATCTCGATATCTTCCATGCTACACACATTATAGGCGGCTGCCAAACAGAATGGTAAAGTTTATACTCCCCCACCACCAACAATCATCAATCCATGGCTTGCCCGAAACAACAGGTGCCTCCAACTAGCAACAATCCTGGGGGAGTTTGTTTGCAATTATTTTGATTTGATTTGAGCATGGGACTGGGCACTCCGGTGACCAGCCATTTTCTCGTGAATAACCCGCCTAACAGGAAGGTACATGTAAGTGCATCTAGTGCCCTTAGTGATTTTGGTGTATTGAAGACTTATAGGTTAAGGGACTAATGCGTTTGTGAGTATACACAGGTCTATAAGTCTATGAGGAGTTTGATATTTACAGAGAAAGTCGACCCCTAAAAATGAATATCTTCGACTGAAGATTTTGGTATCCTGAAGTCTTTCATGAAGACTTTGAAAGTGAAGAAATTGGTGTGTCCGTGAAGACTTGATATTCATGCAAGGAATATGAAGCTTGAATACTTTTGTTTTCATAGTTTTGTTTTTCTCTTTCTTGAGTCATAGGAAACACCATACTGTTAAAGGGGGTCGAGGAAATACTAAGGAAAAATTTCCATGTGATGCTCAACTCAAAATCCTATACCTACTAATCCCTTCGAGTGAAGCCTTTGGAAATCTCATATAGTTCAGTCAATTTCTTCAGTGACAGAGACGAAGTTCTTCTGGTCGCTGAGAAATTTGTTCTGACTGAGGAGTTAGCAATTCGCCAGTGCGGATTGCCTACACAGTGAGGAACATGATAGCCCTGAGGAATTTGAGAGTCAAATTTCCGACCATTGTTGTGCTGCGTGCCAGCTGTCCCAAAATATCTTATCCACCTAACGGTCATATCAGACAAGGGCATTTATGTCTTATCATGTCAGGCTGCTCCCTAGGCTATAAATAGCCGCCCCCTACAACCACTAGCTGGTTGGCTACTCTGAGAGAAACTGACACTTGTCATTTGAGAGCAACCCATCCTCCGAGGACTTTGAGCGAAAATCATCGAGTGAGGAAAACCCAAACCCAAACACCTATAAACCCAAAGTGATTGAGCATCACTGAAGAGATTGATCCTGCGTGGATCCGACGCTTGTTATCTTTGAAGACTGTGCTTCTTTCCATACGGTTAGGCATCATGGTCTAGAGCATCCAAGAGGAATTGTGGATCGCCGAGTGACCGAGTCTGTGAAGGTTTGGAAGTCACCTGAAGACTTACCATGAGTAATTGGACGAGGTTTGTGTGACCTTAGTTCAAGGAGAATACGGTGAGGACTTGGTGTCCTGAGCTGCGTGCTCAGCGAATGGGTGTCCGGGATTGTGTGTCCTCGAGTTTAAATACTCAGCCGCTCCAACCAGACGTACACCTGAGACAATAGTTGGAACTGGTCTACCAAATCATTGTCTCCACCAACCTAACTGGTTTTATTTCCTCAACCCTTTCATTTCCTCATTACTGTGTTGAGTGATTGTTCATATATGTGTTTGAAGACTTTGACTAAAGACTTTCTCAATTTACTCAGTTCAATTTCTTCAGTATGTTTGTCTTCATCTTGTGTTATCCTGTGATTACGCTTTTTGTACTCTGTGTTTGTCTTCATTTCATCATGATGACTATGTATCCTGTTATTCTTTCTTCTGAGTACTTATCCCGCTGCAAGTAGTTCTTCGCTAAGGAATTTCCTCACCGGCAAATTCCTCAGTGAAGAATTCATAAAAATCGCCTATTCACCCCCCTCTAGTCGATATAACGCACTTTTAGTACAGACATCCCTAGTTGATACATGAGCTGTTCGAGCATACAAAACAGAATTTCATTTGAAGGTTTGGAGTTAGGCACATACAAATTTACTTGGAACGGCAGGTAGATACCACATATAGGAAGGTATTGTGGACTCATATGGAATAACTTTGGGGTTTATGGAGTTTGGATGCACAAGCAGTATTCCCGCTTAGTACAAGTGAAGGCTAGAAGAAGACTAGGAAGCGACCAACTAGAGAGTGACAACAATCATGAACATGCATTAAAATTAATAGACACTGAGTGCAAGCATGAGTAGGATATAATCCACCATGAACATAAATATCGTGGAGGCTATGTTGATTTTGTTTCAACTACATGCGTGAACATGTGCCAAGTCGAGTGACTCGAATCATTCAAAGGAGGATACCACCCTATCATATCACATCACAACCATTTGATAGCATGTTGGCACGCAAGGTAAACCATTATAAACTCCTAGCCAATTAAGCATGGCATAAGCAACTATAATCTCTAATTGTCATTGCAAACATGTTTGTTCATAATAAGTTGAATCAGGAACGATGAACTAATCATATTTACAAAAACAAGATAGGTCAAGTTCATACCATCTTCTCTCATCTCAATCAATTCATCATATATCGTCATTATTGCCTTTCACTTGCACGACCGAATGGTGTGGATAATAATAATAGTGCACATGCATTGGACTAAGCTGGAATCTGCCAGCATTCAATTCAAGGGAGAAGACAAAGTAATATGGGCTCTTGGTTAAATCAATAATAATGCATATGAGAGCCACTCCACATTTTCATCAAGGTCTTCTCCTTTCAACCCCCAAAGAAAAAGAACTAAAACTATTTACACGGGAAAGCTCCCAACAAGCAAAAGAACAATGAACCTTTTTGAGTTTTCTTTTAATTACTACTACTACAAGCATGGAAAGTAAACTAGCTAAAAGCTATTACTAATTTTTTTTGTTTCTCTTAAGGCTATTCAAACACATAAGAAGAAAGTAAGAAAAATAAAATAAACTAGCATGGATAGTACAATGAAAAAGTATGTGCACCGACAACTAGCATGACTGTGTGAACAGGATGTAATGTCGGTGAGAAATACGTACTCCCCCAAGCTTAGGCTTTTGTCCTAAGTTGGTCTATGCCCATGGATCAAGGTTGTAACTAGGGTTGTACTGGGATGTAGCAGCTATTGCCTCATGAGCTGCAGCTTGGAGGCGAGCTACCTCCATCCTCCTCTCGTACTCGTTTGCCTCCTCACTAGTTATAAAGTATCTCCTTTTTGCCTAAAAGTCAAAGAAACCAGGAGCAGGAGAGCAATATGGACAGTGCGATGTCTATCAAAGATTAATCGGTACTGGAGGAACTGCTCATTCCTCTCAGGAAACTGATGGCTAACCATGGCATTATAATCTAGATAAGCAGGAAGCAACTCCACATCATTTTCATATATGGGTATCTCAAGGAAATTAGCTATACGGGTTGCATAAATCCCACCAAACAGGCTTCCAAATAAACTATTATTATGCAACCTACGTGTAATGATGCCCCCCAGGTTATATTGTTTATCTCCTAACACCATACTCCTGAGAACACTAAGATCAGGAACACACATGTGACATGCTTCGTCCTTACCATTTATGCATCTACCTATGAAGAGAGCAAAATAATGTATAGCAGGAAAATGAATGCTCCCTATGGTAGCTTGTGCTATTTCTCTGGATTCCCCCACAGTGATACTAGCAAGAAAATCTTTAAATTCAGATTTGCGAGGTTCACTAGCACTACCCCATTACAGGAGTTTACGAGCAGTAGTAAAATCTTCTAAGTGCATGGTATAAGATTTATCATAAAGATCAAACAGTACATTGTGAGAATTGCGCGAAGATGTAAATTTAAACCTTCTCACAAAGGAATCAGTTAAATGGTAGTATTGAGGGCACTTATCTTGCATGAAGTCCTCAAGATCAGCATTACGCTCATATGCATCGAATTCATCTTTGATGCCTGCTTTGACCAAAAGCTCCTCTGACGGCCATTCACAAGGCCGCACGTAAGCTTCCCTTGGCGGTTCATCGTCCTGCTCACGTATTGCGGAGCCTGGGTCCTTGTTTCCTTGAAGAACCACCTTGGTACATTTTCCTAGACATATTTCTTTCTCTAAAAAAATTCTGAAATTTTTAGTAACTTAGAATAAAAGTGAACCAAACTCAATAAAATTGATAGAAACTACTCCTACAAGTGCCTAGAGAGTATATCATGCATTAGAACTACTTGGGACCATATAAATTTGACATGCAAGCTCAAGAATAGGGTCACCTTAGCGGAAAAAATTTGCAATGAATAAAGAACTAGAGCAAAAACTAATTGGACTATCAGAGGAGTCACATACCAAAGAACAATCCCCCAAAGCAGTTCTGTGAATGGAGCTTTGAGCTAGGAGATCGAAAATGGCAGCAAGTTGAGCTAGAACTCGTGCTTGAGCTGGTTGGTGATTTTTTTGGGAGGAAGAAGAAGAGCATGGGTGTAGGAATAAGTGGAGGGGAGCCACCAGGGGCCCACGAGGCAGGGGGCGCGCCCCAGGGGGGACGCGCCCTAGACCCTTGTGGCCAGGTGCTAGCTTCCTCTGGTGTGTTCTGAGTGCCAGATATTCTCAAATATTCCAAAAAATCATATTTAATTTGCAGGGCAATTGGAGAACTTTTATTTTCGGGGTATTTTTTATTGCATGAATAATTTAGAAAACAAACCGAAAATACTATTTTTACTTTATTTAATCTAAATACCAAAATGTAAAAAGAGGGTATAGAAAGTTGTGCCTTCTAACTTCATCCATCTCATGCTCATCAAAAGGAATCCACTAACAAGGTTGATCAAGTCTTGTTAACAAACTCATTCCGAATCGCATGAAACTAGAGAAATTTTGAAATGACACTAGGTTACCTCAATGGGGATATGTACATCCCCAATAATAAGAATATCATACTTATTCTCGACTGTAAGAAGAGGAAATTCAAAACCTCCAATAATAATTGATGGAATTTTTCCAATAGAATTGATACTGTGAACTTGAGGTTGTTTCCTCGGAAAGTGTACCATATGCTCATTACCAATAACATGAAAAGTGACATTGCCTTTGTTGCAATCAGTAATAGCCCCTGCAGTATTCAAAAAGGGTCTACCAAGGATAATCGACATACTATCATCCTCGGGAATATCAAGAATAACAAGGTCCGTTAAGATAGTAACGTTTACAACCACAACAGGCACATCCTCGCAAATACCGATAGGTATAGCAGTTGATTTATTGGCCATTTGCAAGGATATTTTAGTAGGTGTCAACTTATTTAGTTCAAGTCTATGATATAAAGAGAGAGGCATAACACTAACACCGGCTCCAAGATCACGTACATCAGTTTTAACATAGTTTCTTTTAATGGAGCATGGTATAGTTGGTACTCCTGGATCTCCAAGTTTCTTAGGTATTCCACCCTTAAAAGTATAATTAGCAAGCATGGAAATTTCAGCTTCCGGTATCTTTTTTTATTTGTAATAATATCTTTCATGTACTTAGCATAAGGATTCATCTTAAGCATATCAGTCAAATGCATACGCAAAAAGATTGGTCAAATCGTTTTAGCAAAGCGCTCAAAATCCTCATCATCTTTTTTCTTGGATTGTTTAGGAGGAAAAGGCATGGGTTTCTGAACCCATGGTTCTCTTTCTCTACCGTGCTTCCTAGCAATGAAGTCTCTCTTATCATAATGTTGATTCTTTGATTGTGGGTTATCAAGATCAACAGCAGGTTCAATTTCTACATCATTATTATTGCTAGGTTGAGCATCTACATGAACATCATTATTAGCATTATCAGTAGGTTCATGTTTATCACCAGATTGTGTTTCAGCATCAGAGATAGAAATATCATTAGGATTCTCATGTGTGTCTAAAACAGGTTCATTAGAAGCATGCAAAGTCCTATCATTTTTCTTCTTCTCCTTTTTAGAGGTACTAGGTGCGTCAGCATTATTTCCCTGAGAATCTTGCTCAATTCTCTTAGGGTGGCCCTCAGGATACAAAGGTTCCTGAGTCATTCTACCACCTCTAGTCATAACTCTATACATATAATCACTCAAGTGTCCAATCATATAAGCATTATTTTTCAATTGTCTACCAACATAAGCATTGAAATTTTCTTGTTTAGCCATATAGTCATCAAATTCATCCAAGCATTGGCTAGCAAACTTAGTAGACGGGATTTCAACTTTATCATATCTGTAGAGAGAATTTACCTTCACTACCTATGTCGGGTTATCAAGACCGCGTATTTCTTCAATAGGTGGTATATTAAGGTCATGTATTTCTTCAACAGGAGGTAAATTCTTAGCATCTTCAGCTTTAATACCATTCTCTTTCCTAGATTTCTTTGCCTCTTGCATATCTTCTAGACTGAGAAATAGAACACCTCTTTTCTTCGGAGTTGGCTTAGGAGTTGGTTCAGGAAGTGTCCAATTATTTTCATTAGTCAACATATTATTCAATAGCAATTCAGCTTGATCAACTGATCTTTCCCTGAAAACACAACCAGCACAACTATCCAGATGGTCTTTGGAAGCATCGGTTAGTCCATTATAAAAGATATCAAGTATTTCATTTTTCTTGAGAGGATGATTAGGCAAAGCATTAAGTAATTGGAGAAGCCTCCCCCAAGCTTGTGGGAGACTCTCTTCTTTAATTTGCACAAAATTATATATTTCCCTTAAAGCAGCTTGTTTCTTATGAGCGGGGAAATATTTAGCAGAGAAGTAATAAATCATATCCTAGGGACTACGCACACAACCAGGATCAAGAGAATTAAACCAAGTTTTACCATCACCCTTTAATGAGAACGGGAATATTTTAACGATATAGTAGTAGCGAGATTTCTCATCATTAGTGAACAGGGTGGCTATATCATTCAATTTAGTAAGATGTGCCACAACAATTTCAGATTCATTGCCATAAAAAGGATCAGATTCAACCAAGGTAATTATCTCAGGATCGACAGAGAAATCATAATCCTTATCAGTAACACAGATAGGTGAAGTAGCAAAAGCAGGGTCATGTTTCATTCTAGCATTCAGAGACTTTTGTTTCAGCTTAGCTAATAATTTTTTAAGATCAGATCTATCATTGCAAGCAAGAAAATCTCTAGCAGTTTATTCATCCATAACATAACCCTCAGGAACAACAGGCAATTCATATTTAGGTGGAGAACCTTGATCATCACTTTCATCAATATTATCAGTTTCAATAGTTTCATTCTCTCTAGCCCTAGCAAGTTGTTCATCAAGAAATTCACCTAATGGCACAGTAGTATCAAGCATAGAAGTAGTTTCATCATAAGTATCATGCATAGCAGAAGTGGCATCATCAATAACATGCGACATATCAGAATTAATAGCAGAAGCAGGTTTAGGTGTCGCAAGTTTACTCATAATAGAAGACGAATCAAGTGCAGAGCTAGATGGCAGTTCCTTACCTCCCCTCGTAGTTGAGGGATAAATCTTAGTTCTTTCATCTTTCAAGTTGTTCATAGTGATCATCAGATATAAATCCCAAGTGACTCTAGAGCTATGCTCCTCGGCAGCGGTGCCATAAAATAGTCTTGATGACCCACAAGTATAGGGGATCGCAACAGTTTTCGAGGGTAGAGTATTCAACCCAAATTTATTGATTCGACACAAGGGGAGCCAAAGAATATTCTCAAGTATTAGGAGTTGAGTTGTCAATTCAACCACACCTGGATAACTTAATATCTGCAGCAAAGTGTTTAGTAGCAAAGTAGTATGGAAGTAACGGTAATAGTGGCAAAAGTAACAGTAGCAGTTTTGTAGTGATTGTAATAGTGGCAATGGTAAAGTGACTAAGCACAGAACAATATGTGAAAAGCTCGTAGGCATTGGATCAGTGATGGATAATTATGTCGGATGTGATTCCTCGTGTAATAGTTATAACATAGGGTGACACATAACTAGCTCCAGTTCATCAATGTAATGTAGGCATGTATTCTGAATATAGTCATATGTGCTTATGCAAAAGAACTTGCATGACATCTTTTGTCCTACCCTCCCGTGGCAGCGGGGTCCTATTGGAAACTAAGGGATATTAAGGCCTCCTTTTAATAGAGCACCAGACCAAAGAATTAACACTTAGTGAATACATGAACTCCTCAAACTACGGTCATCACCGGTAAGTATCCCGATTATTGTCACTTCGGGGTTAACGGATCATAACACATAATAGGTGACTATAGACTTGCAAGATAGGATCAAGAACTCACATATATTCATGGAAACATAATAGGTTCAGATCTGAAATCATGGCACTTGGGCCCTAGTGACAAGCATTAAGCATAGCAAAGTCATAGCAACATCAATCTCAGAACATAGTGGATACTAGGGATCAAACCCTAACAAAACTAACTTGATTGCATGGTAAATCTCATTCAACCCATCACTGTCTAGCAAGCCTACGATGGAATTACTCATGCACGGCAGTGAGCATCATGAAATTGGTGATGGAGGATGGTTGATGATGACAACGGCGACGGATTACCCTCTCCTGAGCCCCGAACAGACCTCAGACCAGCCCTCCCGAGAGATTTTAGGGCTTGGCGGCGGCTCCATATCGTAACACGCGATGAATCCTTCTCTCTCATTTTTTTCTCCTCGAACGTGAATATATGGGGTTGGAGTTGAGGTCGGTGGAGCTCCAGGGGGACCACGAGGCAGGGGTGCACCCTAGGGGGCGCCCCCACCCTCGTGGACAGGGTGTGGGTCCCCTGGTCTTGATTCTTTCGCCAGTATTTGTTATTAATTCCAAAAATAACTTCCGTGGAGTTTCAGGTCATTCCGAGAACTTTTATTTCTGCACAAAAATAACACCAGGACAGTTCTGCTGAAAATAGCGTCAGTTCAGGTTAGTTCTATTCAAATCATGAAAGTTAGAGTCCAAAACAAGGGCAAAAGTGTTCGGAAAAGTAGATATGATGGAGACGTATCAACTCTCCGGGCTGTTGGACTATGTGACTTAAGTCATTGGCATCCGGAGGTCGAACATAGGTACCATGGAAGTTGTCGAGGAAGGCATCTTCCAAGTCCTCCCAGCTGCCAATGGAGTTTTCGGGTAGACTGTTCAACCAGCGTCGGGCTGGTCTCTTGAGTTTTAGCGGGAGATATTTGATGGCGTGAAGATCATCACCGCGGGCCATATGAATATGGAGAAGAAAATCCTCAATCCATACTGCGGGGTCTATTGTCCCATCATATGATTCAATGTTCACGGGTTTAAACCCTTCTGGGAATTCATGTCCCATTACTTCATCAGTAAAGCAGAGGGGGTTTGCGGCGCCTCTGTGTCAAGCCAAGTCGTGACGTAGCTCGGATGGAGTTCGTCTGCGATTTTCGGCCCGGACGTGGTTATGTTTGTAACGTTCGGCCAGGTGGCCATCCTCGCGAGTCGGGGCACGCCCGCGCGATCCATAGATCGATCTGGTCCGACCTGCTCTATTTTCCAAGTCATGTCGCAGGTCATATGTGTATCCCCGAGCTGTAGTGTTTCTATTTTTACGGCGAGGTACTATGGGCTGGTGTTCGGCTTGAGTTGCCACTTTGTCCCGGCCACATGGTGGTTGGTCAGCCGCATTATGCGCTGGTAGGACGGGCTCCAGCGCCTCGTCATCGAATTGGGGTAGTAATTTGCGCTTCGGGTAACTTTTGGTTGGGCACTCGAGGTCGTATTCCTCGGCTGCCAGGACATTAGTCCATCTATCGTTGAACAGATCTTGATCAACTTGAAGCTATTGCTGCTTCTTCTTCAGGCTCCTTGCAGTGGCTATTAGTCGGCGCTTAAAGTGCTCCTGCTCGAGAGGTTCCACATGCACGGTAAAATCTTCGTCTCCGAGGCTCACCTCGTTCTCGGAGAGCGGAAGGTAGTTACTGTCCTCCGAGTCTTCATTCATGGCCTGTTCATCAGGGCTAACTCGCCCATCTTCCCGTTCGTCCTATTCGGATGTTGGCTCAACAGGGTCTTCATTGTCTTTGGCATCATCCGGAGTGTTGTTTTCTCCTGTGACGGTATTGCTATTTTTACCATGGCATGGCTTAGAGCAGCGCCACTGATGCCGACGCTTTGGCTGTCTCAGGAGGCTTATCCTCGACTGGATTTCCATTGTCGCCGTTGTTATCTTTGGGTGTATCCACCATGTATACGTCATACGGGGAGGTGGCTGTCTAGCGCCCTGTAAGCGGTGGTTTTTGTGCCTTCTCCTCTCAGGCATCGTCGTCCATACCGTTGATGTCTTCGGAGTCGTAATCGAGCATGTCGGTTAAGTCTTCGATAGTGGCTATGAAGTGGGTGGTGGGTGGGAAACGGAATTCTCCGTCATCAGCTTCAAATACAAACTGGATATAGTTCGACTGAGAGTCCCCTGATAAGGCAAGGGCCTTTAATGAGTTTAGCACATCGCCTAAAGGTGAGTGTCGGAAGATGTCCACGGAGGTGAACTCAACGATCGGCGCCTGGTCGGGTTTGATGGGTGCGGATGCACGCGGTTCAGAACCTATGTCCGGAGATGAATCCGAGGATCCGGTGACACAGGCTCCACTCGAGGTCGGATCTGTGTGCGGCTCTAACGTTGCTGAGTCTGCGGATTTTGTGGTGGGGTTGAGCTTCCCGTCCTCAGACGACGCAATCTGCTCCGGATCCAGGGCCAGAGCAGTTACAAGCGCTATCTCCTGGGCAAGGTCCGATGACAGATTTAGGTCATGTTCATCGTGGCGGTAGGGAGCGGCTGTCATGGGCTCGAATCTGTCGAAGATCAAGCCTCCGCGGATATCGGCAACGTAATTCAAGCTTCCAAACGTGACCTGATGGCCAGGGGCGTAGCTGTCGATCTACTCTAGATGGCCAAGTGAGTTGGCCTGCAGTGCGAAGCCGCCAAATATGAAGATCTATCCGGGGGGGAACCTCACCCTAAACTACATTGTTGTGGATGATTGATGGAGCCATCAAAACCTTTTGGTGACAACGCAGCGGAACTCTCAATGAAAGCACCAATGTCGGTGTCAAAACGGGCGGATCTCAGGTAGGGGGTCCCGAACTGTGCGTCTAAGGTCGATGGTAACAGGAGGCGGGGGACACGATGTTTACCCAGGTTCGGTCCCTCTCTATGGAGGTAATACCCTACTTCCTGCTTGATTGATCTTGATGAATATGAGTATTACAAGAGTTGATCTACCACGAGATCGTAATGGCTAAAACCCTAGGAGTCTAGCCTATATGATTATCATTGTGTATATGTCTCTACGGACTAAGCCCTCCAGTTTATATAGACACCGGAGGGGGCTAGAGATGTACAAAGTCGGTTACATAGAAAGGAATCGACATATCCGAACGCTAAGCTTGCCTTCCACGCCAAGGAGAGTCCCATCTGGACACGGGACGAAGTGTTCTGTCTTGTATCTTCATAGTCCATCAGTCCGGCCCACATCAATAGTCCGGATGCCCGAGGACCCCTTAATCTAGGACTCCCTCAGCGGGTATTGTTATTTTCTGACCTTCAAAGATGATTTGAGCAGATATGGGTATATCTACTTAATGAAACACAAGTCTGAAACATTTGGAAAGTTCAAAGAATTTCAGAGTGAAGTGGAGAATCACCGTAACAAAAAAATAAAGTTTCTACGATCTGATTGCAGAGGTGAATATTTGAGTTACGAGTTTGGCCTTCATTTAAAACAATGTGGAATAGTTTCACAACTCACGCCACCTAGAACACCATAGCGTACTAGTGTGTCCGAATGTTGTAACCGTACTTTATTAGATATGGTGGAATCTATGATGTCTCTTACCCATTTACCACTATCGTTTTGGGGTTATGGATTAGAGACATCTGCATTCACGTTAAATAGGGCACTGTCAAAATCCATTGAGATGACACCGTATGAATAGTGGTTTGGCAATAAACCTAAGTTGTTGTTTCTTAAAGTTTGGGGATGTGATGCTTATGTCAAAAGGCTTCAGCCTGATAAGCTCGAACCCAAATCGGAGAAGTGCACCTTCATAGGATACCCTAAAGAAACAATTGAGTACACCTTCTACCACAGATCCGAAGGCAAGATCTTTGTTGCCAAGAATGGAACCTTTCTAGAGAAGGAGTTTCTCTCGAAAGAAGTGAGTGGGAGGAAAGTAGAACTTGATGAGGTAATTGTACCTTCTCTCAATTTGGAAAGTAGCTCATCCGAGAAATCCATCCCTGTAATGCCTACACCAACTAGAGAGGAAGCTAATGATAATGATCGTGAAACTTCAGATCAAGTTACTACTAAACCTTGTAGGTCAACTAGAGCACGATCCGCACCAGAGTGGTACGGAAATCCTGTTCTGGAAGTCATGTTACTTGACCATGAAGAACCTACGAACTATGAAGAAGCTATGATGAGCCCAGATTCTGATAAATGGCTTGAGGCCATGGAATCTGAGATAGGATCCATGTATGAGAACAAAGCGTGGACTTTGGTGGATTTGCCCGATGATCGGCGACCCATAGAAAATAAATGGATCTTCAAGAAGAAGACTGACGCTGATGGTAATGTTACTGTCTATGAAGCTCGACTTGTCGCAAAAGTTTTTTGACAAGTTTAAGGAGTTGACTACGATGAGACTTTCTCACCCGTAGCAATGCTTAAGTCTGTCCGAATCATGTTAGCAATTGCCCCATTTTATGATTATGAAATCTGGAAAATGGATGCAAAACTGCATTCCTTAATGGATTTCTTAAAGAAGAGTTGTATATGATGCAACCAGAAGGTTTTGTCGATCCTAAAGGTGCTAACAAAGTGTGCAAGCTCCAGCGATCCATATATGGGCTGCTGCAAGCATCTCGGAGTTGGAATATACACTTTGATAGGTGATCAAAGCATATGGTTTTATACAGACTTTCGGAGAAGCCTGTATTTACAAGAAAGTGAGTGGGAGCTCTGTTGCATTTCTGATATTATATGTGGATGACATATTGCTGATTGGAAATGATATAGAATTTCTGGATAGCATCGAAGGATACTTGAATAAGATATTTTTAATGGAAGACCTCGGTAAAGCTACTTATGTATTGGGCATCAAGATCTATAGAGATAGATCAAGATGCTTGATAAGATTTTCAATGGGTACATACATTGACAAGATTTTGAAGGAGTTCAAAATGGATCAGTCAAAGAAGGTGTTCTTGCCTGTATTGTAAGGTGTGAAGTTGAGTAAAGACTCAAAATCCGTCCACGGCAGAAAATAAGGAGAGAATGAAAGTCATTCCCTATGCCTCAGCCATAGGTTCTATAAAGTATGCCATGTTGTGTACCAAACCTGTTGTGTACCTTGCCATGAGTTTGGAAAGGGGGTACAATAGTGATCCAGGAGTAGATCACTGGACAACAGTCAAAATTATCCTTAGTTACCTTAACGAGGACTAAGGAAATGTTTCTCGGTTATGGAGGTGATAAAGAGTTCACCGTAAAGAGTTGCGTCGATGCAAGCTTTGGCACTGGTCTAGATGACTCTAAGTCTCAATCTAGATACATATTGAACATGGGAGTAATTAGCTAGAGTAGCTCCATGCAGAGCATTGTAGACACAGAAATTTGCAAAAAAACATACGGATCTGAATGTGGCAGACCCGTTGACTAAACTTCTCTCACAAGCAAAAGATGATCACACCTTAGTACTCTTTGGGTGTTAATCACATGGTGATGTGAACTAGACTGTTGACTCTAGTAATCCATTTGGGTGTTGGTCACATGGCGATGTGAACTATGGGTGTTAATCACATGATGATGTGAAGTATTGGTGTTAAATCACATGGCGGTGTGAACTAGATTATTGACTCTAGTGCAAGTGGGAGACTGAAGGAAATATGCCCTAGAGGCAATAATAAAGCTGTTATTTTATATTTTGTTATTTCATGATACATGTTTATTATTCATGATAGAATTGTATTAACCAAAAACTTGAGACATGTGTGGATACATAGACAAAACACCGTGTCCCTAGTAAGCCACTACTAGACTTGCTCGTTAATCAAAGATGGTTAAGTTTCCTAACCATAGACATGTGTTGCCATTTGATGAATGGGATCGCATCATAGGAGAATGATGTGATGGACAAGACCTATCCGTTAGCTTAGCATTATGATCCTTTAGTTTTATTGTTATTGCTTTCTTCATGTCAAATACATATTCCTTGGACTATGAGATTATGCAACTCCCGGATCTCAGAGGAATGCCTTATGTGCTACTAAACATCACAACGTAACTGGGTGATTATAAAGATGCTCTACAAGTATCTACGAAGGTGTTTGTTGGGTTGGCATAGATCGAGATTAGGATTTGTCACTCCGAGTATCGGAGAGGTATCTCTGGGCCCTCTCGGTAATACACATCAAACGAAGTCTTGCAAGCGAGGTGACTAATGAGTTAGTTGCAGGATGATGTATTATGGAATGAGTCAATAGACTTGCCGGTAACGAGACTGAACTAGGTATGAAGATACCGACGATCGAATCTCGGGCAAGTAACTTACTGATGACAAAGGGAATAATGTATGTTGTCATAATGGTTTGACCGATAAAGATCTTCGTAGAATATGTGGGAGACAATATGAACACCCCGGTTCCTCTATTAGTTATTGGCCGGAGAGGTGTCTCGATCATGTATACATAGTTCTCAAACCCGTAGGATCCGCACGCTTAACGTTCGATGACGATATTGTATTATATGAGTTATGTGATTTGGTGATCGAATGTTGTCTGGAGTCCCAAATTAGATCACGGACATGACGAGGAGTCTTGAAATGGTCGAAAGGTAAAGATCAATATATAGGACGATGGTATTCGGACACTGGAAGTGCTCTGGAGGGTACCAAGTACTTATCGGGTCACCGAAAAGGAGTTTCGGGCACCCCCGGCAAAGATATTGGCCTTATGGGCCAAGAGAGGGAACACACTAACCCACAAGGGGCTGGTGCGCCCCTATACAGGACAGCCCTATGAGGAGGTGCAGGAAAGAGGAGAGGGTAAGGAAACTGTGGAGTAGGACTCCCCCTTCCTTCCCTCTCCCCCTCTTTCCTTCCCCCTTGTTTGTACAAGGTAAGGGGGCGCCACTTGGGAAACCCCAAGTAGGATTCGGATCCTTCTTGGAGCGCCCCTTGGCTGCCTCTCCTCCCCTCCCAGCTATATATATGTGGGGAGGGGGCGCCTAGAACATACAACATCAATTGTTAGCCATGTGCGGTGCCCCCGTCCATAGTATACACCCCCGGTCATATTCTCGCGGTGCTTAGGTGAAGCCCTGCGTGGATCACTTCACCATCACCGTCACTACGCTGTCATGCTGACGTAACTCATCTACTACCTCGACACCTTGATCGATCAAGAGGACGCGGGACATCATCGAGCTGAACGTGTCCAGAACTCGGAGGTGTCATACGTTCGGTACTTGATCGGCCGAAGCGAGAAGAAGTTCGACTGCATCAACCGCGTTGTCAAATGCTTCCGCTTTTGGTCTAGGAGGGTACGTAGATACACTCTCCCCCTCTCGTTTCTATGCATCTCCTAATAGATCTTGCGTGAGCGTAAGAATTTTTTCGAAATTGCATGCTACGTTCCCCAACAGCCATGCCATCCCTCTACTCACTCACAACCCCTGTTATTCTGCGGCGACGGCAGCCTCACACCACAGCCCAACCAATCAACCCCTGTACTCCTCTCCGCACGGGCATCCACTGCCGCGTCTTCCCTGGCTCCGTGTCGTCCTCTTCCTAGGCCTCACCGTCGTCCACTGCCCTGGTGCTCTCGGCGTGGCATGGTCAATGTGGTCAAGGAATGACTTCCATCGGAAGAGTACTATACGTGGAAAGGCTGACAGTTGGGTCCATGGCCGCAGCAAGGAAGTGCAACCTTATTACGCATAAAAAAATTATTCCTCCACCTGACAGCGGGGACCCACCGGACGGGCCACCATATTTCTTGAAAAAACGTTTCCCACCTGACTGCTAGGACCCACCAGCTACATCTTCGGACACAAGCAAGTGCGGCCCTATTACGGGAAAAAAATGATTCTCCCCCTCACAGCTGGGACCCACCAGCAATAACTTCGCACACAAGGAAGTGCCTTCTTATCCTCCCTAACAGTCGGGACCCACCTGGTCGAAGCGTACATAGCATTGTCATTCTGGTCTCGAACATGTACGTTCACAGTGGTCGATCGGTCTGTCTGCAGGCTACAGCGATGAACCATGGCCGAGTAAAGAAGGGCATGTGTCATAGTAGAGGCGCGGCCGTAGCATGTCATGCAGTCCCGTCAATATCGTGTACACGTACGTACATCCAGGGTGCAAGAAAGGAAATACGGCCACATACGTACATATGGGCGGGGTCTCGAACGCCTACTCGCGCAGACATACGACCATTGCTCGTGTACATGGAGAGGCAGCGGAGAGCAGCGACGGTGTCCTGTTCATCGGCAGCCAACCGGCTGGGTTGAAACGGAGAAACTGCATCGCCGTGTTCATCAGGAGGCAACGAAATGCATCATATTCATTGGGAGCCAACCGGCTTGGACGGAACGGCCGAAACAAGGCCTGGCGTACCACAGAACAGAGGAAACGGCCTTCTGTCCGACCGCCTATGGTCGAAACGGGATCCTGTTCACTGGGAGGGGTCTGGCGTACCACAAAACGGAGGAAACGGACTTCCCTTTGACCTCCTATGGTCGAAATGGGGTCCTATTGATCGGGAGGGGTGTGGCGTACCACAAAACAGAGGAAACGGGCTTCTCTTCGACCTCCTATGGTCGAAAGGGGTCCTGTTCATCAGGAGGGGTGTGGCATACCGCAAATTGGGACTCCACGGGCTACTATTCATCCACCGTCTACTGCCTCGCTCCAGCCTCCATGGGCTACTGTTCATCAACCGTCGACCTCCTCCAGCCTCCACCTGCGACTGTTCATCCACGGCATCTCCCTCCTGCCTCCACCAGCTACTGTTTATCCAACCTCATGTTCGTCCAGCCTCCTGTTCTACCACCCCTCCATGGGCTACTATTCATCTAGCCCTCCAGCGGCTACTGTTCAACCAGACCTCCACGGGGTCCTGTTCATCCACCCCAAACCACCTCGATTGGGGTCTTGTTCATCCAGTGGCAATAGCCTCTACCCCCATGGGGTGATTATTCATCCAACCCCCACCGGGAACTGTTCATCCAAGCCCCAAAAACAATCACTGTTCATCAAGAGGCAGCAGGTTCGATCAGCTCTAGTTAGCAACAGTAGCGAAGGAATCGCTCGATCGGGTTCAGTGAACAGCTAGGGATCGATCAATCTCTCAGGTTCACTAACGCATAGCCAATGCAATAGCCCAGGTTTCATAGGCGAATGCCTCCCTCGGGTTCAGTTAGAGCCCAACGCTTCGCACGCACGCGTGTACGTGTACGGGAGAAACGCGCAATCCCTCCGTGCATCGCTCGGCCTCGACCACCCACCATACCCGGGAACTCCGTGATATTTTCCTCGCCGTTGCTTCTACCACGATTTTTTTCGTCATGGACAGCCCAAAGAATGTCATGGAGCTGCGTCTCTGGCCCTCCTAGGACAAAAAGCCCATTTTCTGTCATGATTTTTTGTCATAGAAGTAGGATCCCACCACATCTATGATGATACCGGGTTTTGTCGTAGTTAATGTCATAGAAGTGTCGTAAGCATGACAGAAAAAAATTCGTTCGGCCCAAAATGTCACGGATGTGTCTTTTTTTGTAGTGAAGACTGAGTATTCTTCGGTTTCCACTGCCATTTTGTGTTAAATCACCAATTGTTGCAAGATTGTTCCACGTGGCCATAAAACCCGCATGCAGTGCATCGAATGGTAGGCTTGCTTTTCATTGATTCTGCTTATAAATGTTTGTTGCCAAATGATGTGTGTAAATTAGGGCGAGATTGTGAGTTGACAAATAATGGGCAATCCGCAGCCTTGTGACCAGGGGCTGAGTAGTTAATGCAAATCAATCTAGCTTGGCAAGAAACCATGTGATGGCCCGATTGTAAGCAACAAGAGCAAAGAACCGCCCAATTAGTGGATAAATCCAGGATTTCTGCTGCGGAATAATGTGCTTGGGCCAGATCCATGAAAGGGAGCATAGTTGAACGCACACTTGAGGAAGCATTGAGGTAGCGGGGGATAAGGGATGGATAGTGGGCAGTTAAAAGCACCCAATTTAATATAATTAACCGGTTGCGATTCCTCTAATTGTGCCTGGCACAGAAAATGCACAATTAATGTTGCAGGATCACTGCTGTCCGGAATCAGATGAACTAATGCAGTGAAGAATTATCCAAAAAGACAGAATGATTATCCGAGGCCCCAATGGAAGAATCCGAGGAACAATAACCTCGTAGAGGTAATGAATACTGTTGATCATCCATGTCCTTGTCCAATGTGGAGGTGGACGCTTCTGCTGCATTCTGGTTGGAAAATGCATCGATTGAACAGGAACCAAGCCAAACTTGCACAACACCTTCTTAGAGTTTGAGTTCAATTGTAAGATCGACTGTAAGAATTTGAGAGAAGATTTAATAGCCACAAGGCGTCTAGCCGATAAGTCCTTGAGTTCTTCGTAGGCATGCCAACATGAATCAGCAATAGGTGCTAAAGCAAAGCAACCATTGAAAAGATGGAAATGACAAACAAAGTCGGCCCAGATTCGGTTTCTCAAGTGGTGGATAAAATGGCCCACTTTGTTATTGGCCACCGAGAACCCAAAAGAACAAGAATTAAGTTGGAGCACTCTAAATCCAAAGTTGATAGCACCAATGCAGCATTGGAGGGCAATGCCAACCGAATCCACAGAGGGAGAAAAGGAAGACGAGAAGAAAGAGACCACCATAAAGAATTCCTTGGAGTCTCGAGATGGTGAAAAATGGAGTGTGGAACCAAACCTTCTTCTCCAGCTGACCGACCAGGGCTAGGCCTGGTGCAAAATCCCCGTACAATAGACCATCCATATTGATCTAGCTTAGGAATCTCCACGGATCTTGGTGGGGGTGGGAGAGGGGAGGTGGGAGGAGAGAGAGCCATTGCACACGTTGAACAGGTCCAACTGTGTTGAGAAACTTCTTTTGATTAAACTATAGATTGTACCAGGGGGTATAAGTCATGGAGAAGTTGGAATACAGTAGGTATTATACAATAATAAGATAGTAATGGGTTCATTACAATACCTAAATTTTGTGATTTGGTTGTTATACTACCAGATCTCATGAGGTTTCTATTGAGTTTTGTGTGTTGAATTTTTCAAGTTTTGAGTGAGATCTCAATGGATGAAGGAATAGAAAGTGGCAAGACCCTAAGCTTGGGGATGCCCTGATACGTCTCCAATGTATCTATAATTTTTTATTTTTCCATGCTATTATATTATCTATTTTGGATGTTTAATGGGATTTAATATGCTCTTTTATATTATTTTTGGGACTTACCTATTATCCGGAGGCCCAGTGTCAATTTCTGTTTTTTGTGCCTATTTTAGAGTTTTACAGAAAAGGAATACCAAATGAAGTCCAAATAGAATGAAACCTTCGTGATAATATTTCTTGGACCGAAAGCAATCCAGAAGACTTGGAGTTGAAGTCTGGGACTCCATGAGGAGGCCACGAGGTAGGAGGGCGCGCCGAGGGGGGTAAGCGTGCCCCCACCCTCGTTGGCCCCTCGTATCTACACCGACGTACCTATTTCGCCTATATATACTCTTATACCCTAGAAACACCGGGGGGAGCCACGAAACCACATTTCCACCGCCGCAACCTTCTGTACCCATGAGATCCCATCTTGGGGCCTTTTCTGGCAATCTGCCGGAGGGGGAATCGATCACAAAGGGCTTCTACATCAACACCATTGCCTCTCCAATAAAGCGTGAGTAGTTTACCATAGACCTTCGGGTCCATAGTTATTAGATAAATGGCTTCTTCTCTCTCTTTGATTCTCAATACAAAGTTCTCCTTGATGTTCTTGGAGATCTATTTGATGTAATTCCTTTGCGGTGTGTTTGCCGAGATTTGATGATTTGTGGATTTATGAAAAAGAGTGTCTATGAATATTATTTGGTTCTTCTCTGAATTCTTATATGCATGATTTGATATCTTTTCAAGTCTCTTCGAATTATCGGTTTAGTTTGGCCTACTAGATTGATCTTTCTTGCAATGGGAGAAGTTCTTAGCTTTGGGTTCAATCTTGCGGTGTCCTTTCCCAATGACAGTAGGGGCAGCAAGGCACATATTGTATTGTTGCCATCGAGGATAAAAAGATAGGGTTTATATCATACTGCTTTAGTTTATCCCTCTACATCATGTCATCTTGCTTAATGCGTTACTCCGTTCTCATGAACTTAATACTCTAGATGCATGCTGGATAGCCGTTGATGTGTGGAGTAATAGTAGTAGATGCAGAATCGTTTCGGTCTACTCGACACGGACGTGATGCCTATATTCATGATCATTGACTTAGATGTCTTCATAATTATGTTCTTTTCTATCAATTGCTCGGCAGTAATTTGTTCACCCACCGTAATACATGTTATCTTGAGAGAAGCCACTAGTGAAACCTATGGCCCCCCGAGTCTCTTTCCTATTATATTACATCTCTTTTCCTTTTTATCGCATCTCGTGTACTAAAAATACCAAAAATAATTACTTTATTATCTCTATTAGATCCCACTTTTGTGAGTGACCGTGAAGGGATTGACAACCCCTTCATCGCGTTGGTTGCAAGTTTCTTGATTCTTTGTGCAGATACTAGGTGACTTGTGTGCCGTCTCCTACTGGATTGATACCTTGGTTCTCAAAACTGAGGGAAATACTTATGCTACTTTGCTACATCACCCTTTCCTCTTCAAGGGAAAACCAACACACACTCAAGAGGTAGCAAGAAGGTTTTCTGGCGCCGTTGCCGGGGAAATCTACGCCAAGTCAATACATACCAAGTACCAATCATAAACTCTTCTCCCTCGCATTACATTATTTGCCATTCGTCTCTCATTTTCTTGTCCCCCACTTCTAAAACGGTTTTCAAAAACCTTTGCCTTTTTATTTGCCCTTCTTTTGTTCGATCTTTTGTTCTCTTGTGTTACCATGTGTCTTCTTTTTGCTTGCATCTTTGCTTGCTAAAAGTTTATGGATCCTCATCCACTTGCTAATATTTTTAAGAGATGCAATTATGATGAACCTATTGTTAGTGAGTTGAGTGCACTAGATTATCTTTATGAGGTTTTGCTTAAAATTCGTGAATCTGAAAATTATGATGAAGTACTTTATGAAGTGATTCACGATAGATCTTTGAATAAAAAGCATGATTGCAATGATTCTACTATAAATTCTCTTAATGTCAATTGTGTTAATGATATGCAAAACCTCAAGCTTGGGATGCTAGTTTTGCTATGACTACTATTTATTGCAATGATCATGATTGGGGTGATTCTTCTTATGATCTTGAAAATTTATTTAAGCCCCGTGATGAATATGAGATTGATAATAGTGTTTGCAATATTATTGAAAGTGGGTTTGGAAGAGTGTCAACTTTAGATCCCATGTATTTGGAGAATGTTTCAATCTTATGAAATTCTTGAGAAAAGTGGGTTTGTAGAGGTCATGACTTTAGTTAATGTTAATCCCACTATTTTGGAAGTGTGTCAACTTCGCATGCATGTGGATCATGTTGAAAATATTTTATGTGATAGCTATTTTGGTGAATTTGCTTATGATCCCACATGTAATTATTATGAGAGAGGAAAATATGTCTGTAGAAAATTTCATGTTACTAAATTACCTTTCGTTATGTTGAGATTGCTATTGTTTCTTTCCGCTTCCTTGCATATGCTAGTTTTTGCTTGCTATGATAATTTGTTTTCCTATAAGATGCCTATGCATAGGAAGCATGTTACACTTAGATGTGTTTGTCATGTGTTTCATGATGCTCTCTTTGCAGTTCAATTCTCGTCTTTCATGTGAGCATCATCGAAATCTCAATCCCTAGCTAGGGGCGTTAAACGATAGCGCTTGTTGGGAGGCAACCCAATTTTATTTTTTTCTTTAATTTGTGTTCCTGTTTAGTAATAAATAATTCATGTAGCTTCTGGTTATATGTGGTTTTATGTTTTAATTAGTGTTTGTGCCAAGTAGAACTTTTGGAAAAACTTGGGTGAAGTCTTTGCGATCTAGCTGTAAAAAACAAAAACTTTCGTGCTCACGAGATTAGCTGTCATTTTTACTAGAGAGTGCTTTTAGGTTGATTATTTTTTAAGATGATTAATAGAAAAATTCCTCACATCCACCAATTTATTTCAGAATTTTTAGAGTTACGGAAGTATTCGAAAGTTACATATTGCTATAGACTGTTCTATTTTTTTACAGATTCTATTTTTTGTGTGTTGTTTGCTTATTTTAATGAATCTATGAGTAGTATCGGGGGGTATGAATCATAGAGAAGTTGGAATACATTAGGTTTAACACCGATATAAATAAAGAATGAGTTCATTACAGTACCTTAAATTGGTGGTTTGTTTTCTTATACTAACGGAGCTCATGAGATTTTCTATTGAAGTTTTGTGTTGTGAAGTTTTCAAGTTTTTGGGTAAAGATTTGATGGATTTTGGAATAAGGAGTTGCAAGAGCCTAAGATTGGGGATGCCCAAGGCACCCCAAGGTAAAATTCAAGGACAACCAAAAGCCTAAGCTTGGGGATGCCCCAAAAGGCATCCCCTTTTTTGTCTTTGTCTATCGGTAACTTTAGTTGAGGCTATATTTTTATTCACTAGATGATATGTGTTTTGCTTGGAGCATCTTGTATGGTTTGAGTCTTTCATTTTTAGTTTACCACAATCATCCTTGCTGTACACACCTTTTGGGAGAGACACGCATGAATCCGAATTTATTAGAATACTCTATGTGCTTCACTTATATGTTTTGAGCTAGACAATATTGCTCTAGTGCTTCACTTATATCTTTTTAGAGCACGGTGGTGGTTTTATTTTATAGAATGTATTGGTCTCTCATGCTTCACGTATATTATTTTGAGAGTCTTTTAGAACAACATGGTAATTTTGTTTGGTTATAAAATTAGTCCTAATATGATGGGCATCAGATATGGGTATAATAAAAACTTTCACATAAAGTGCATTGAATACTATGATAAGTTTGATTCTTTATGATTGTTTTGAGATATGAAGATGGTGATATTAGAGAAATGCTAGTAGAGTAGTTTTGAATTTGAGAGATACCTGTGCTAAAGTTTGTGATTCCCGTAGCATGCATGTATGGTGAACCGTTATGTGATGAAGTTGGAGCATGATTTATTTATTGATTGCCTTCCTTATGTGTGGAGGTCGGGATCGCGCGATGGTTAAATCCTACCAACCCTTCCCCTAGGAGCATGCGTGTAGTACTTTGTTTTGATGACTTGTAGATTTTTGCAATAAGTATGTGAGTTCTTTATGACTAATGTGGAGTCCATGGATTATATGCACTCTCACCCTTCCACCGTTGCTAGCCTCTCTAGTACCGCGCAACTCTCGCCGGTACCATGCACCCACCGTATACCTTCCTCAAAAACAGCCACCATACCTACCTATTGTGGCATTTCCATAGCCATTCTGAGATCTATTGCCATGCAACTTTCCACCGTTCCCTTTATTATGACATTCTTCGTCATTGTCATATTGCCTTGCATGATCATGTAGTTGACATCATATTTGTGGCAAAGCCACCGTTCATAATTTTTCATACATGTCACTCTTGAATCATTGCACATCCCGGTACACTACTGGAAGCATTCACATAGAGTCATATTTTGTTCTAAGTATTGAGTTGTAATTCTTGAGTTGTAAGTAAATAAAAGTGTGATGATCTTCATTATTAGAGCATTGTCCCAGTGAGCAAAGGATGATGGAGACTATGATTCCCCCACAAGTCGGGATGAGACACCGGACTAAATAAAAAAAGGGAAAAAAGAGGCCATAAAAAAAGAAAAAAAGCCCAAATAAAAAAGTGAGAGAAAAAGAGAGAAGGGGCAATGCTACTATCCTTTTACCACACTTTTGCTTCAAAGTAGCACCATGATCTACATGATAGAGAGTCTCCTATGTTGTCACTTTCATATACTAGTGGGAATTTTTCATTATAGAACTTGGCTTGTATATTCCAATGACGGGCTTCCTCAAAAGTGCCCTAGGTCTTCATGAGAAAGCAAGTTTGATGCACACCCACTTAGTTTCTTTGTGAGCTTTCATACACTTATAGCTCTAGTGCAGCCGTTGCATGGCAATCCCTACTCACTCACATTGATATCTATTGATGGGCATCTCCATAGCCCGTTGATACGCCTAGCTGATATTAGACTATCTTCTCCTTTTTTTTCTCCACAACCACCATTCTATTCGACCTATAGTGCTATATCCATGGCTCACGCTCATGTATTGCGTGAAGATTGAAAAAATTGAAAATACTAAAGTACAAAACAAATAATTGGCTAAAACCGGGGTTGTGCATGATTAAATACTTTGTGTGATGAAGATAGAGCATAGCCAGACTATATGATTTTGTAGGATAACTTTCTTTGGCCATGTTATTTCGAGAAGACATGATTGCTTTGTTAGTATGCTTGAAGTATTATTATTTTTATGTCAATATTAAACCTTTGTCTTGATACTTTCGGATCTGAACATTCATGCCACAATAAATATAATTACATTGATAAATATGCTAGGTAGGATTCCACATCAAAAATTCTGTTTTTATCATTTACCTACTTGAGGACGAGCAGGAATTGAGCTTGGGGATGCTTGATATGTCTCCAATGTATCTATAATTTTTTATTGTTCCATGCTATTATATTATCTGTTTTGGATGTTTAATGGGCTTTAATATGCTCTTTTATATTATTTTTGGGACTAACCTATTAATCGGAGGCCTAGTGCTAGTTTATGTTCTTTTGCCTATTTTAGAGTTTTACAGAAAAGGAATACCAAACGGAGTCCAAACGGAATGAAACCTTCGCGATGATCTTTCTTGGACTGAAAGCAATCCAGAAGACTTAGAGTTGAAGTCTAGGACTCCACGAGGAGGCCACGAGGTAGGAGGGCGCACCCAGGGGGGTAGGCGCGCCCCCACTCTCATGGGCCCCTCGTAGCTCCACCGACGTACCTCTTTCGTCTATATATACTCTTATACCCTAGAAACACCAGGGGAACCATGAAACCACTTTCCACCGCCGCAACCTTCTGTACCCGTGAGATCCCATCTTTGGGCCTTTTCCGGCGATCTGCCGGAGGGGGAATCTATGATGGAGGGCTTCTACATCAACACAATTGCCTCTCCGATGAAGCGTGCGTAGTTTACCACAGACCTTCGGGTCCATAGTTATTAGCTAGATGGCTTCTTCTCTCTCTTTGATTCTCAATACAAAGTTCTCCTTGATGTTCTTGGAGATCTATTTGCTGTAATTCTTTTGCGGTGTGTTTGCCGAGGTTCGTTGAATTGTGGATTTATGAACAAGATTGTCTATGAATATTATTTGGTTCTTGTCTGAATTCTTATATGCATGATTTGATATCTTTGCATGTCTCTTCGAATTATCGGTTTAGTTTGGCCTACTAGATTGATCTTTCTTGCAATGGGATAAGTGCTTAGCTTTGGGTTCAATCTTGCGGTGTCCTTTCCCAGTGATAGTATGGGCAGCAAGGCACGTATTGTATTGTTGCCATCGAGGATAAAAAGATGGGGTTTATATCATATTGCTTTAGTTTACCCCTCTACATCATGTCATCTTGCTTAATGCGTTACTCCGTTCTTATGAACTTAATACTCTAGATGCATGTTGGATAGCGGTTGATGTGTGGAGTAATAGTAGTAGATGCATAATCGTCTCGGTCTACTTGACACGGACGTGATGCCTATATTCATGATCATTTCCTTGGATGTCTTCATAATTATGTGCTTTTCTATCAATTGCTCGGCAGTAATTTGTTCACCCACCGTAATACATGCTATCTTGAGAGAAGCCAGTAGTGAAACCTATGGCCCCCGGGTCTCTTTCTGATTATATTACATCTCTTATCCTTTTTATCGCATCTCATTTACTATTTTGCAATCTCTACTTTCCAATATATACAACAACAATACCAAAAATATTTACTTTATTATCTCTATTAGATCTCACTTTTGCGAGTGACCGTGAAGGGATTGACAACCCCTTTATCGCGTTGGTTGCAAGGTTCTTGATTGTTTGTGCAGTTACTAGGTGACTTGTGTGTCGTCTCCTACTGGATTGATACCCCGGTTCTCAAAACTGAGGCAAATACTTACGCTAGTTTGCTGCATCACCCTTTCCTCTTCAAGGTAAAACCAATGCATGCTCAAGAGGTAGCATGGCCAAGGCACCCCAAGGTAATATTCAAGGACACCAAGTGTCTAAGCTTGGGGATGCCCTGGATGGCATCCCCTCTTCCGGCTACCAACCATCGGTAAATTACTTGGAGCTATATTTTTATTCATCAAATGATATGAGTTTGCTTGGAGCGTCCTGTATTATATGAGTCTTTGATTTGTTTTATTTTTAGTTTGCCACAATCATATTTTGCTGGACACACCTTTTGAGAGGGCCAAACTCATTCGTGGTTTGTTAGAATACTCTTTGTGCTTCACTTATATCTTTTGAGCTAGGTAGTTGCTCTAGTGCTTCACTTATATTTTTTTAGAGCACAACGGTGGTTATATTTCAAATAAATAGTTGCACTCTCATGATTCACTTATATCATTTTGAGAGTCTTATCATAGTAATGGGAATATGCACAAGTTACGAAATTGGTCCTCATATGATAGATATTTAAGAAGGATATAATAAAAACTTTCATGTAGATCACTGAATATGATAAATTTGATTCCTTGCAATAGTTTTGCGATATTAAGATGGTAATATGTGAGAGGTACTAGTGAATGATTGTGGTTTAGTAAGAATATTGGTGTTAAGGTTTGTGATTCCCGAAGCATGCACGCATGGTCTCTAGTTATGCTAAGAAGTTGGAGCATGATTTATTATTGATTGTCTTCCTTGTGAGTGACAATCGGGGACGAGCAACAGTCTTTTCCTACCAATATATCCACCTAGGGGCATGCATGGTAGTACTTTCCTTCGACGACTAATAAACGTTTGCAATAAGTATATGAGTTCTTTATGACTAATGGGAGTCCATGGGTTATACACACTCTCACATTTTTGCAATTTGCTCACGTCTTTGGTACCGTGCAGTGCCCTTGCTCACCCCGAGAGTTGGTACACACTTTGCCCGTGCATCCAAATCTCGTGATATGATACGCTCTACCACACATAAGCCTCCTTATATCTTCCTCAAAACAGCCACCATACCTACCTATTATGGCATTTGCATAGCCATTTTGAGATATATTGGCATACAACTTCCACCATTCCATTTATATTACACACATCATCATTGTCACATTGCTTTGCATGATCATATAACTGACATAGTATTTGTGGCTCAGCTATTGTTTATCATTTTCATACATGTTACTCTAGATCATTGCACATCCTGGTACACTGCCATAGGCATTCATATTGAGTCATAATATGTTCTAGTATCGAGTTGTAATTTTGAGTTGTAAGTAAATGGATGTGTGATGATCATCATTATTCATTATTAGAGCATTGTCTGAGTGAGGAAATAAAAAAAAGGAAAAAAGAGGCTGATACGTCTCCAACGTATCTATAATTTTTTTATTGTTCCATGCCATTGTTGTATCAATCTTGAATGTTTTATATGCATTTACAAGCAATTATATATCATTTTTTGGGACTAACCTATTAACTTAGTGCCCAGTGCCAGTTGTTGTTTTTGCCTATTTTTTGTTTTTCTAGAATATCAGTACCAAACGAAATCCAAATGCCACAAAACTTCTTGGAGACTTTTTTTCTGGACATAGGAGAGCCTGGAAGATTCGGGGGAGGGCTAGAAGATGGAGCAGTGGCCCACGAGGCACTAGGGCGCGCCCAGGCGGTAGGTGCGCCCTGCTGACTCATGGGGACCACATGGCTCTGTTTAACCTTTTCTATCCCAGGGCCTTTTCCGACACTCTGCCGGAGGGGGATTTAATCACTAAGGGGCCCTACATCCACCTTGCTGCCCTTCCGATGATGTGTGAGTAGTTTACCATAGACCTACGGGTCCGTCGTTAGTAGCTAGATGGCTTTCTCTCTCTATTTGATCTTCAATACAATGTTCTCCTCGATGTTTTTGGACTTCTATTCGATGTAATGACTTTTTGCGGTGTGTTTATTGGGCAGGGTTGGACCTACATTGATGGTTGTGGGGGCAGCTGCCCCCAGTTGATTTTTCCATCGTCTCATAGTAGGTCAACGTGCTACGCCATGTGCCCCCACTCAACCCAATTTGTTTCCATGGTATATTTGTAAAATCGCAACTCTAAAGAAGCGGCTCTACAAATTAACAATTCATGTGTATGCGTCATTCTCTCATGGACTGCAGCCTAGGGCCCAATGCAAGTATGCATTACACACGTTGCCTAACTCAATCGATCCCAAAATAATCCTAACTGAACCGCAAGATTAAACCTATATGTGCAGCTCACGCGTGTAGCCACCCGTGAGACGGAAGCCCTGACTTAGCCTCTCACGCCGTCGCACGGTCACTGGAGCCAGCAATCTCTGACGGTCCCTCGCGTCATCATCGCCTTGCACGACACTGCCGCAGGGCAGCACAACTCCATCACTAAATAGGGACCGCAATTCCCCCATTACCTAATTCTAATTGACTTTAAGGTAAGTCGTATAAATCGTCTAGGGTTTTCTTTTTCCAAGATTTTTTTATTTTGTAATTTATGTGCTAGAAATCATTAACTTATAATAAATAACTTCCAAAATGCATGTAATAGTTCATTGGACAAGCTTATTAGGGATTTATAAATTTAAAATGAAGAGGATTGTAGATTACAATCGCAATCAACATAAGGATGAGGCTATAAGAAGTACTTTGACTTTATGAACCATAGCCTTATCTGCTTTGTCAAAAAACAATTGGTGAACAAAATTCCTAATGAAGTGGTAGTTATATGTTTTCATGCGGTGAGAGATTGTCGTGTGATGAAACAAAATGTAATGGGTAAAGCTCCTTTTCTATTTTTTAGTATCGTCCTTCTTCAATGTTTTCATTCTCCCTCGATTTAATGATGTTTTTTCTTTCAGTTTGATTCTTACAACAATGTGTCTATGTTCTCTTATGCTACTTTAGAACAAGATATTCTCATGTTGATGTAATTCATTTTGTCTCAAATGCTTAGTTTTCTCTCACTTTTCAGTGACTTTTAGTCCCATGCTTAGAATGAAGTGATCACGCCCATGTTTTCATTTATGTGGAATCTTTTACCTTGTTGGTTCACGAATATGGTTAAATAAAGAGCCCCCTCTCAACTTTTTTCCTGGATCCGCCCCTATTCTTGGTATCAGATGAATTGTGAGTTTATGAACAGATTCTCTGTCGGTGTTTTGGGAACAGGTGTACCCAGACTTGTATACCCGCGGCCCAGCGCGCGGCCCCGACGACGGTCCAGTACGGCCCAGCTTGAAGACCGCATGGGCAAGACCCTCGCGAGGGCCCCCGGCCTCGCGAGGGTAGTGGCACCAAGACCTCCCAAGGAGCGCCTCCCCAGGCTGTCTCCCGAGGAGTAGAGTTTTCTATGCAGACCTCCCACCTCGTGAGGCTCAAGATAACGTGAGCCATGACGACCAAGGCCAGGCGAGCGCCAGCAAGCGTAGGCGGGACAGTTTCCTCTTTGGTGCTAAAGAGACAAGGACAGGCGTGGGTTCCTGAGGGAGGCCCCAAAGGTTTCCCTTCCAGTGCAACGAGACCACGATCATGAGCTCGACAGGACGGATGTCATCGCCGAGCCCACCGATGCGTCATGGCCAGGACCTTTGCAGGCGAAGACCACCTTCCTTCAAGTACTTCTTGTCCCCGTTCAAAGTTGGCTGTTGTGACATCCCTTCCTGCTTGTGCGATAAGGGAAGAGGACTAAGGCCACTATAAATAGGGACTAGCCTCCATCGTAGATGGGGGGTCGGCTCATCGCCACCCTGATCGATCCATCCACATCAGCGGAGCCCCCGCGAGGCTGCTGACCACTATACTAGTTCATCCATCGTATTCTCGCGAGGCCAATCCAGCAAAAGCGTGAGTAGGGTCTTACACCGCAAGGTGGCCCAAACCTGGGTAAATTTGTGTTCTTTCGTTCTCAGCAATCGTGCGAGCACGGTGATATCAAGCCTTGGGCATAGCGAGCCAAGCATCTTGGTGAAGTGAGGTTCTTCACATACGCCCCATAGTTTGAAGTTACTGGGTTTGCGGATCCCTGATTCCGACATTTGGTGTGCCAGGTAGGGGCGTGTTGAAGCTCCTTCTGCATCTCCATGCTCCGCCCTCGCTTCACGGTTCCCATGGCGGATGCCGCCTCACCGGTTTGGCCGCCCGATGCCTATGAGAGTGCCGCGGGATGCCGGTCCTTCAGCCCCGGCCTGCACCGAGTGCGGTGGCCGACGAAGTTCAGGCCGCCGCTGCTCCTGCGCTACGATTGTGCAACCGACCCCCGGGAGTTCCTTCGGTTGTATGCACAGGCCATCCATGCGGCGACCGACGATGACAAGGCCTTGGCGAACTGGCTCCTTGCGCTACGATGGCGCAACCGACACCTAGGAGTTCCTTCAGTTGTACGCACAGGTCATCCAAGCAGCAACCAACGATGACAAGGCCATGGCGAACTGGCTCCTCTGGCCCTCACAAAGATGCTACGCTCGTGGCTCCGTGGCCTCCCTGAGGCCTCGGTGTCCTCCTGGGAGGAGCTCAGTGGTTAGTTCGTCACACGCTTCGTGGCCCCGGGACCCCATGCGGTCGGTTGTATCCTCGGCGGGTCACAGGCGCCCGCGTCTGGTTGCCATATCAAGCAGCTCTTATCCGTCAGGCAGACGCGACTCGGCTGCAGGCCGAGGCCTCGCGGGGCCGAGTGAGGCTGGAAACTAACATCACCTTCGACTCCATAGGACCATCCTAGGATTGCTGCTGCTGCTGTCGCGCTCCCTATGTTGTGCACGCCCACCATCAGTAATGTTGCGGTCACCAAGACCCTCATCGATGGTGGCGCCGGCCTCAACATTCTCTCTGTAGAGGCCTTCGACATGCTTCAGGTGCCCTATGACTAGCTTGCGCCCACCAAGCCTTTCTCGGGGGTGAGCAAAGGCTCCGCCACCCCCCTGGGGCAGGTGCGCCTTCCCATCACTTTTGATTTCGACGTGGCTCGCATCGGCCTCCCGTACAATACCGTCTTGGGATATCCGGCCCTAACCAAGTTCATGGCAGTGAAGCATCTGGGCTACAACGTCATCAAGATGCCCGGTAGGAGTGGCATCATCCCTGTGGTCGGTGACACGAAGGACACGGTTCGGGCCCTCAAGCTCGCATACAAGGCCGCGACAGCCTCATGCCCCGATGCCAGGGGCGCCCTGGAGGATCTAGAGGTCGCGCCCGCGAAGAAAAAAACTGTTGTTCTCTCAGGACCGGGCCGAGACGAAGCAGGTGCCTGTTGATGGTGAGGGCTTGGGCCCCACCTTCACCATCGGCGCCGGCCTTCCCCCGGAGCAGGAGAAGGCGCTGCTCGATTCCTCTGAGAGAACAAGGACGTGTTTGTGTGGGAGGCGTCTGACCTGGTGGTCGTCCCGAAGGAGGTGATCGAGAAACACTTGGTGGTATGCCCCAGTGCACGCCCCGTGAAGCAGAAAGCGCAACGTCAGGCACAGGAGAAGCAAGCTTTCATCATCCAAGAGGTGCGGAAGTTGCAAGAAGCTGGTGTCATTCGAGAGGTGCGGCACCCAGATTGGTTGGTCAACCCGGTCACCATCCCCAAGAAGGGCGGGAAGGAGTGCATGTGCTCGACTTCACGAGCCTCAACAAGGCTTGTCCTCAAGACCACTTCCTGCTCCCACGCATCGACCACCACCACCGTGTGCGATTTGCTGTGTTTTCTGGACGCTTTCTCAGGCTATCACCAAATCAAGATCGCAGTGGAGGATCTCGAGAAGACGGCCTTTATTTCCCCTTGCGATGTGTTATGCTACACCTGCATGCCCTTCGGGATGCGGAATGCTGGTGCGACCTTCCAGCGGCTGATGCACATCGCCGCAGGAACTTGGAAGGAATGCGGAGGCGTACATCGATGACATCGTGGTCAAATCACGAAAGGCAAGAACCCTAATTGAAGACCTGGAGGAGACGTTTGCCAACCTGCCCAAGTGAACTTGATGCACAACCCAGAAAAGTGTGTTTTCAGGGTCCCGTCCGGCAAGCTGCTTGGCTTCCCCGTATCGCACCGAGGGATCGAGGCTAACCCCGAGAAGATCAAGGCAATTGAGAAGATGTGCCCGCCTCAGACCATCAAGGAAATGCATAAGCTGGCGGGTTGCGTGACCTTCTTGTGGCACTTAATATCCAAGCTTGGTGAATGCGCCCTTCCCTTCTTCAAGCTCATGAAGAGGAAGGGACCTTTCGAGTGGACCACAGACGCAAAGGTTGTCTTCCAAGACCTCAAGAGATACGTCACGAGCCCACCTGTTATGATGACACCTCGCCCTTGTGAGCCCCTAGTCCTTTCATGGCGGCCATCCCCCACTCGGCTAGAGCGGCGCATGTGGCGGTCCGGCAGGAGCATGCCGGCGTAGGCGCGAGGTCAGGCGACCCGTGAGGGGGGCGCAATCCTCACCACCTCAAGACAGCACCGCAAACTCCCTCACCGCTTAATCAACCAATGAGGCTCCAGAGTCCCTCGCGCCCCATGTGAGGAAGGATGCCATTGCCACCCCGCCCCTCGTGGAGCACCTAGTGTACTTCGTCAGCATCATGCTGTGGGATGTGTGCGCGCTACTCGATGCAGCAGAATCTCCTGCTCGTGCTCATCATTTCATCAAGGAAGCTGCACCATTCTTCCAGGGACACCCTATCAAGGTCATATCGGTATACCCCCTGGAGAAGGTGCTGCACAACCCCAACGTTGCTGGGAGAGTTGCGGAGTGGAACATCGAGCTCCAAGTCTTCCAATTGGAGTTCAGCACGACCAGGGTCATCAAGGGCGCGACCATCGCCGATTTAGTGGCGAAGTGGATGGACGCTCCTGACCAGGGGCTGGGCGAGGGCCTGTCCCTTGCGTCTCGTGACGAGGCGCCTGATGGCTGGGTCATGCACTTCGACAGTGCCTTCGCACCAGGGCGCTGGAGTCGTGCTCATCCCACTGACCAAGGACAAGCTCTACTACACCATTCAGCTTTGCTTCTAGCACGGTGGGAAGGTCTCCAACAACATCGTGGAATATGAGGGCCTGATCGCCGCCTCAGGGCCGCGACCGCTCTGGCGGTCAAGCGCCTCACCATCATGGGCGATTCCCAGCTCCTCGTCAACTTCTCCAACAAGGAGTACAAGCCAGAGGACGAGAGAACATGGAGGCATACCTTGAAAAGGTACGTAAAATTGAAAAGCGTTTCTTAGGCTTGGAGTTGTAGCACGTCCTGCACGTCATGAACAACGAAACATACAACATCTCCAAGAGGGCATCCCGCCGCGAGCATCAGAAGCCTGGCATCTTCGAGGAGAGTCTCTTCAAGCCGTCGACCGTGCCACCGGCTACAGGCTCGACGCTACTCCGAGAAGAACCGCCACAGGCCCCGCCCTCGGGCACCCCAGCCTGCGGTGCAACCTCAAGAGCTGGGCTGCTCCTGGCACTGGAACCTGATCCAGGCGACTGGATCGAGGAATCCAAGGCGTACGTCCTTCACGGCACCTTACCTGAGAAGGTGGAGGATGCAGAATGCATGGCTTGCCAGGCACTTCTTACTGGTTGCGGGACAGCGAGCTATACCGCAGACGCCCCAACGACATCTTGTTGTGGCCCATATCCAAGGAGCAGGGGCGCGAGTTGTTGGCCAACATCCACGGTGGGTACTGCGAGCACCACTCGTCGTCTCGCACCCTTGTGGGAAAGGTGTTTCGCAGCTGGTTTTATTGGCCTACGGCGCTCCATGATGCCACCGTGCTGGTCTAATCCTGTGAGGTCTACCAATTCCACGCCAAGGAGATTCATCAGCCGGCGCAATGTCTCCAGACTATCCCGCTCTTGTGTCCCTTTGTGGTCTGGGTGCTAGACATATTGGCCCCTTTCCCACGGGCAGTCGGTGGTTACCACTACCTCTACGTTGCCATCGACAAGTTCTCCAAGTGGGCAGAGGTGGAGCCCGTGCGCACCATCCCCACCAGCAAGGCCGTGAAGTTCATCAAGAGCCTTGTGATCCGGTTAAGTGTCCCCAACCGTATCATTACTGACAATGGCTCCCAGTTCACAAGAAACCTCTTCCGAACATACTGTGCTAACCTTGGAACGTAGATATGCTACGCTTGGGTGGCGCACCAGCGGAGCAACGGCCAGGCTGAGCGCACCAATGCGGAGGTCCAGAGAGGCCTAAAGACGAGGAGCTTCAAGAAGGAGCTGGTGGTCTGTGGCAGGGATTGGCTCGGTGAGATTTAGTCCGTGTTGTGGTCCGTATGCACCACCGCGACCAAGCTCACCGGCGAGAACCTGTTCTTACTTGTCTATGGCGCCGAGGTGGTCCTCCCACACGAGGTCAAGCATCATTCCCCGTGAGTCTTGGCATTTGACGAGGTGCGTTAATGTGCCTCATGGGGAACCGGTCTCGTGCTCGGGGAGGAGGCCCGTCGCCAAGCCTCCCTCCGTGCCGCAAGGTACCAGCAGGCCCTACGGCGCTACCATTGCTGCAACATCCGCCCTTGGACTCTCGAGGTCGGAGACCTCATCCTGAGACGAGTCTTCTCCAGGGAGGGCCTCCCCAAGCTCTCGCCCATGTGGAGGGCCCATTTAGGGTCGCCCGTGTCTCTAGGCCTAGTGCCATGCGCCTGGAGACGCAGGACAGGATCCCCATCGAGAAGGCCTGAAACATCCAGCATCTCCGCAAGTTCTACCCGTGACACTCTCATGTAATAATGAGTGGGACTGTACACGTGCAGGAGTCTCCCGATGTGCCGCTCCATGGCCCCGTGGGGGCTCCTGCCCACGGTCAAGTGGAAGCACCATGCTCTGCGCTGGCGGACGACACAGTCATACAACGACTATGCTCATGCCTAGTGGAGGCCCCATGCTCCGCGCTGGTGGGAAGACTAGTATAGGCGCCAGACACGGCTGTTTTTCGCACTCTTTTGTAACCAAATTTGCCACTTCTTGGAATGAAGTTTGAAGTTCTCGCGTCTTTATTTGAAAAGGGGTGGGAATTTTACTCCTTGCAGAGTTTTCTCTCTTGAGTCTCGTTTTTAAGAGGAGCGACAGTTGCCCGTCACTCCCTCCCATGCATCCCATGAGCGGGGGCTGGGCGCGGTGGGTACACCTGAGCCAGCCCAGGCCATGACAGCCATGGTTCTGCCCATGCGCACACCTTGCCAAGACTTTGGCATCCTAATCCTCGCGCCACGCTCTTGAGTGAGCCAGCGGGCACATATTGCCTCAGGCCCCTGGCCTTAGGAGCATTCATCTCCTGGCCTTGCCGAGCGTCACCACCCTGTGTACCTGCGATGAGTGACCCATGTTCGGGGGCTCGGGCCCAAGATGGTCACCAGAGAAGGATGACTGAAGAAAGAACAGCCTGGCTCATCGTCAAGGAATCCTACATGAAGTACGTTGTGGCGTCTTCGCGAGGTGCGATGCCTGGCGGAGACACCCATGGAGGCCCTGACCCCTTGTGATCCCCAGGGGCCTCACGGGCAGCGAGCCCCTCGAGGCTCCGGAACCATTTGGTCCACAAGGACGAAGCCCCGACAAGATCTCTAACATGCCTCGGTGCCCTAGATGCATCTTTGCGGGAACAAGAGGCATGCATGGTATGAAAAGCTCCAAAGGAGCGCGCCCTCACAACACAAGAACCCACCATGAGCGCACCAAGCTAAGTTATCCTAGTCATGCCGGGCAGGAGCCTTTTAATTAGTAATGATATAAATGCTAGAATATGGATGGAAAACACTGATAAAAAAGGCGCAAGCATTGCAGTTCATTACATGCCCCCGCGGGGTTCTTCATGGCTCTTAATGCAGGAAATAAAAAACAAAAGGCAGCCTCCCGAGGACCGCAACTCCCGAGGTCTAGCTCCGGCGATGCCCACGCTCAGTCGGTATCATCCTCCTCCTTGAAGGGGGCGTGGCGGCATGGCAGCTCGACATCCTCCTGGGCAAGGGCACTGCAGCACGATGGCTCACCGCCTTCCTTGGTCCGGGCGCGGCAACATGGCGGCTCATCATAGTCGTTGTTGCTCGAGCTCCCATGGAGGAGCCGGCGCAGCTGCTGGAGGTGTTGTAGCCATTGCCAAGGGCAAGTTCACCACCAAGGACATCGCTGCTGAGGTGGCATCGTCGGCAGAGAGGTGGTCGCTGTCGCTGTCATCGCCTTCTGGGCAACACCCCAAGCGCCTGTCGTCTTCCGCGAAGACCTTGACAAAGAGCATTGCTGCCCCGTCATACTTTAAGTGGAGGGTACGCATCCCCTGCAAGCCGCGAGCGCGGGTGAACGTCTTCCACCCACGCTTCAGGAACACGTAGCCCACGGGGGTTACCTCAACCTCCACCCACGAGGCCTTGTTGCAGCAGCCGTCGAGCTGCAGCCATAAGCCGGCAAGCCCTCTGTCCAGCAACTCCTCCGCGAAGAAGCGCGGAAGCTCGATGCAGGTGCCCGCCGGTCTCTCCACCCACACCACAAACTCTCGAGCCATGTGGTACGTCTCCAAAGTATCTATAATTTATGAAGTATTCATGTTGATATATTATCAGTCTTGGATGTTTTACAATCATTTTATAGCAACTTTATAGCATTTTTTGGGACTAATGTATTGACCCAGTGCCCAGTGCCAGTTGCTCTTTTTTGCTTGTTTTTTACATCGTGGGAAATCAATATCAAACGGAGTCCAAACACCGCGAAACTTTTTGTGGATTTTCATGGACCAGAAGAGAACCAATGGGCCAGAGCAGCACCTAGGGGTGCCCTGAGGGGGGCATAACCTACCAGGGCACGCTTGGGCCCCCAGGCGCGCCTCGGTGGGTGGTACCCACCTCGGTGGCCTCCTGTACCCCCTCTTCGCCCTTTAAATTCCTAAATATTCCGAAACCCTTGGGGAGACCCTAGATCAGAAGTTCCACCGCCACAAGCCTCTGTAGCCATTGAAAACCAATTGGGAGCCCGTTCCAGCACCCTGCCGGAGGGGGAGATCATCACCGGTGGCCATCTTCATCATCTCGGCGCCAACACGATGAGGAGGGAGTAGTTCACCCTCGGGGCTGAGGGTTTTTACCAGTAGCTATGTGTTTAACCTCTCTCGTGCGATCTTGAGATGTCACGATATTGATGTATCATGGGCTTTGTTAACATAGATGGATCATATGATGTTTCTCCCCTCTCTACTCTTATTGTGATGAATTGAATCTTCAGCCTTTGAATTTTTTGTCTTGTCGGATTGAGTGTTCAGATCTGAGAACACATGATATATGTCTTGCATATGAATACCCGCGGTGACAATCGGGTATTATTTTGATTCACTTGATATATGTTATGGCACTCAACTTGCGGATTCTTGAGGTGATATTGGGGTAGTCTATGCATAGGGGTTGATGCATGTTTTTATTATCTTTTCTCTGATAGAAACTTTGGGGTCCCCTTGTAGTTCTCTATGTGGATTGAACATTATGATCATGAAGTTGTTTGATGCATATCGTCAAATTAACTCACGGATACTTGTGGTGACATTGGAGTATCTAGGTGACATTAGAGTTTGTTGATGTGTGTCATATGGTGTTATTTTAGTACGAACTCTAAGATAGATTGATCGGAAAGAATAGCTTTGAGGTGGTTTCGTACCCTACAAACAATTTCTACCTTTTGTTCTCCACTAATAGGAACTCGGGAGTGATCCTTTATTGCACTTTGAGGGATAATCATATGATCCAACTATGTTAGCATTGTTGAGAGATTGCACTAGTGAAAGTATGCACCCTAGGCCTCATTTTCCATCATTGCAATACCGTTTGTGCTCCATTTTACTATTTATTACCTTGCTTTCTTTTATCATTCGCACTAAAAAACTCATATCTACTATCCATACTACACTTTTTATCACCATCTCTTTGCCAAACTAGTGCACCTATAAAATTTTCCATTGTATTGGGTGTGTTGGGGACACAAGAGATTTCTTGTATTTGATTGCAGGGTTGCTTGAGAGAGACTATCTTCATCCTATGCCTCCCACGGATTGATAAACCTTAGGTCATCCACTTGAGGGAAAATTGCTATTGTCCTACAAAACTTTGCGCTTGCAGGCCCAACACGAGTCTACAAGAATAAAGTTGCGTAGTAGGCATCAAGCTCTTTTCCGGCGCCGTTGTCGGGGATGTTAGCGGCACAGACATCCCGTCAACGAAGCTCTTTTCTGGCGCCGTTGCCAGGGAGGTGAGTGCTTGAAGGTATATCTTTAGATCTTGCAATCGAATCTTTTAGTTTCTTGTTTTATCACTAGTTTGGTTTATAAAAAGAAAACTAAAAAAATGGAGATTGAGTTTCCTCAAATTGTTTGTTATCTTTATAATGTCTATCTTGAGAATAAGGATTCCAATAATTGTGCTCAATTGCAAGAAAAAGAATTCAACAAAATTTAAGGGACAAAAACGTTGGATGATGGGCATGCTTGCAATATTGCTGGTATGAATTCTTTGAATATCCATGATGTTAATGATGATTGCATTTGTCATGATAATGATGTCTCCTATAAGAATGTCAATTTTTGCAGAGTGAATTGGGAGTGCAAAAGCGCACCAAAAAGTGAAGATAGATTTTGCAAGAGGCATAAGTATTTAGAAGCAAAATGGTTGCAAGAGAAGCTAGATGGTTGTGCTAAAAAAATTATTATTTTGCCATCCTTGCAAACTTTGCAATGAACGTCGTCATTTAAATCTCCAATGCAAATTGTTTCATGATCGAATTGTGTCCAAAAATTGTGATGACTTGATTTCCCTTGTGCATCATAATGAACTTAGTTTGCTTCTGGGTTATGAAGAAATGAAACGTATAACTAAGAATATTCCATATAACCCTAAGAGATTTCTTGATTTTGATCTAGAGGAAATTTATATGTTTTGTGCAGTAAATTTCATTGAGAATCCTTATATTGCTAACTATCTAAAGACAAGAAGAAAAATAGAATATGAAGAGAGTACTAATGAAAGGGAAAATATTTCCCGATACCCTCCTAGTGTTTCTTATGATGAATCAGGTAACGAGGAAGAGCTTCATATCCAATAAATCTCTTCAACAAGAAGCTCGAAAGAGTTGATTAAACCCACATGTGCGGTAGTGAAGAAGAAAAAGAAAAGAAGAAAAGGTAGAGGTAAAAAGGTAACTCTCCCAAGTAATATTGCTCCGATCACCATTGTGCCTCATGAAAGTGAATCAAATATGTTGACGGAGGATGATGATATTGAGTATGATTTTGTGATGCCTAATACTTGTTGTAATGATTATGCCTGGGAAGACAATGATGTATTTTATGATCTTGAAATTGTTTTTGGCACTTGTTTGGAAGAATATGATAATAATGTTTGCTACACTATTGGTGCCATTCATGCTATTGATAAAAATGATTATGATGATATGCAAAACCACAAGCTTGGGGATACTATGTTTGATGAGTATGAAATGTTTGAAGATTTATTTGCTGAAAAATAATGCTTGTCACAAGCTTGGGGATGCTTTGCATAATGAATATGATATCATGCCTCCTATTTATGATGATTACAATGATGAAAGTGGGTTTGGAAGAGTGTCAACTCTAGGTAGTAGTGAACCCACTATTTTGGAGGGTGTTGAATCTTATTACAATATTGATGAAGGTGGATTTGGAGAGGTCATGACTTTATTTAGTGATACATCCACTATTTTGGAAGAGGTTTCAATTGACTATGATGAGAACAAAGTTGCTACTTATGATGATTATTATGATAACATGTATGCCATAAAGAGTAATGAATTTTCTATGCTTTTGGATCATGAAAAGAATGCTTTATGTGATGTTTATATGGATGAATTTATTCATGATGCTACAGTAAACTATTATGAGAGAGGAATTTATAATTCATGATGCTATCTTTATGTTTCAATTCTTATCTTTTATGTGGGCATATTCATGCCTAGCTAAAAGGAAATAAAGGAAAACACTTGTTGGGAGACAACCCAACACTTTTACCTAATATTTTTGTGTGTTCACACGATTATGCTACTGTATTAATCATGTTTTATTTCTTTTATTTCAATAAAGTGCCAAGTAAAGCCTTTGGGATAGTGTGGATGATAGTTGACTTGAATCTGTGCAACAACAGAAACTTTTGTGCCCATTCCAGGAATTTTTAAAATTCACTGGAACGTGCTTTTGATTGAATTTTTTACAGGTGATAGATATACAAATTCTCTACGTTGTCCTAATTTTTCAGAATTTTTTGAGTAGCAGAAGTATGGTTGGAGTACATATAACTTCATACTATTCTGTTTTGACAGATTCTGTTTTGCATGCGTAGTTTGCTTGTTTTCTAGTTTCTATGGCTTATATTGCTCAATATAAATTGTGGAAATGATAGGATACAGTGGGAATTGTGTGGAAACAATTATGAATCTTGTCTTTGATAGTACCAAAGTGAAATGGTTTGCTCTTTATCATACTAACCTATCTCACAAAGTTCAGTTAAGTTTTGTGTGATTGAAGTTTTCAAGTTTTGGGTGAGATATCGATATCAGGAGAATAAGGAGTGACAAGATCCTAAGCTTGGGAATGACCAAGGCACCCCAAGGTAATATTCAAGGAAGATCCAAGCAAGTAAGCTTGGGGATGCCATGGAAGGCATCCCCTCTTTCGTCTTCAACATTATTAGTAACCTCACTTGGAGCTATGTTCTTATTCGTCAGATGATATGAGTTTTATTTTGCTAGGTTTTGCTTGTTGTCATTTAAAATAATGTTTTGCATCTCTATTTTCAATAAAAGTGGCATTGATGGCCTTTGCCATGCTTATATTGCAAGTCTATATGTTGCTGTTTGAAAACATAACATTTATCGCTGTTGCAAAAATTCCCAAGAAAAGTCAGAATGTGATAAATGGTTGAGACTTTTTGCATAATAAGCTCTGATGAATTTTCTACAGTGTGGTAAATTTTCATAATTTATTTAGGGAAGTATGATGAATCTTGCATTCCTTACAAACTGTACTATTTTGGCAGATTGCTATTATGTTTGCATATGTTTGCTTGTTTAATGATTATATTTGAGGATAGGAGTCTTAAATATGCAAAGGCATTTAGTAGGAAATGTTAAATAATAATTTTAGTGATTTTCTACAGTAGAGAATGATAAGGTTTTGTATTGATTTATACTAACTTATCTCATGAGTTCTTGTTGAGTATTGTGTGGATGAAGTTTTTGATATTTAGGGAAACCATGATATGAAAGGAATTAAGGAGACACAAAAACTCAAGCTTGGGGATTCCCAAGGAATCCCAAGTTAATATTCCAAGAAGTCTCAAGCATCTAAGCTTGGGGATGCCCCAGTAGGCATCCCACCTTTTGTAACATCCCAATTTTCAATTTGGATGTTATTCATAGATCATCATATGCATATCATATTTATTATTGCATTTTGTTGTGATCCTAGAAATCTTAAGCAACTCAAGGACCCAAGGAGAGAGTTGGAGGTTTCACAAAATTCACATTTGAATTTATTTGAAATTTGAAGAGAGGATCAATTTGATTTTAATAATTTTTGCTCCAATTATTTCCAATAATAAAAATAAATGAGAGAAGATAATATGACTTCTTTAACCCCAGGGAAATATGGGAGAAAGAATTTTAAAATCAAATTATTATTTTATTGGTATTTTATTTGCCATTTTATTTGAATTTGAAAAAAGTTGCATTTTTGAGAATTGCATTTTAGTCCAGAAAAATGTTCATCTTGCCCTAAATATTAGGTTTGGACGGTGAAAATTGTTTCTGGAATTTTTTTAGAATTTTTAAATATTTTTCAAGGATTTTTCTCTTCGTCGAAATTATTAAAAAAACTTCCCGGACCAACTCGCTGAAACCCAGCCGACCCAACTCGCCCACGCCGCCTTCCCCGACACACAGCCGTAGCTGAGGGAGTCCTGGAAAAGGGGGTATCCGGACAGCCGGACTATATTCATCGCCAGGACTATAGAAGCGTCAAGATACAAGACTCAAGACTTCGGCTCGTGTCCGGATGGGACTCTCCTTTGCGTGGAAGACAAGCTTGGCGATCCGGATATTATGTTTCCTTCCTTGTAACCGACTCCATGTAAACCCTAGCTCTCCGATGTCTATATAAACCAAAGAGGATGGTCCTTAGAAGGCCGATCACAATTACAATCATACCATCATAGGCTAGCTCCTAGGGTTTAGCCTCTATGATCTCGTGGTAGATCTACTCTTGTACTACTCATATCTTCAATATTAATCAAGCAGGATGTAGGGTTTTACCTCCATCGAGAGGGCCCGAACCTGGGTAAACATTGTGTCCCTTGCTTCCTGTTACCATCAGCCTAAGACGAACAGATCGGGACCCCCTACCCGAGATCCACTGGTTTTGACACCGACATTGGTGCTTTGATTGAGAGTTCCTCTATGTCGTCGCTGCAAAGGCTCGATGGCTCGTCTCGTTGTCAAGGACGACATCACCTGTGGAGAAGCACCGGTTGTAGGCCAGACTCTCTGGCTTGGCGGCTTCATTATGACCGCTCCATCGGCTGTCGCGCCGACGATGGCCTCTCGGGTCATCACGCATAACCTTCACATCGATTTGGAGCTTGCCGAACAGATGGATCCGATAGAGCTCTCCTCTCTTAACGAGCTCTTGGATCACATCGCCGCTTTGGGGGTCGCTACGGACTACGATCGGATAGGGCTTAAACCCAACCAGAGGGACATTAGATCCCAGCCGGCCACCCATGAGATAGCGGTAGTGGAGGAACCACACGTGGGTCGCCCCTCGATTTTGAGGACGAATTATGTACGGATCACCGAACTCAGTGAGCCGAACACCCACCCAAAGGAAGACATGACCCAGGTCCCGGACCTAGAATCGGGCGTTTGGCCGAAGGGATTAGGTAATACTCCAGATCCCGAACTGTTAGGCTCGGTACTTCCCGTGCCCCCAGGCGTCAGGTCGGATCAGAATCCGGATTTAGCCAATGACGCCCGCTCAGACTTAAACCGTCTCTCCCGTATCAGGCAGGAGCCCCAGGAGACGGTACACCGTTACTGGGCCAGATTCCTCCTTGCTCTTGATAAGGTTAAGGACTGCCACAAGGAGGACGTATTCTCTCTTTTCTGCAGAAACTGCACGAACAAAGGACTCCTTAATGCTATAAGTCGCCGTGACATAGTGCACTTCACGGACTTGGCAACCATATTACAGAAGTACTGTGCAATGGAAAGTGCCTGGAAGACCCAAACAGAATTTTGGGATAGTATGACCCTCACCAGAACCTTTGTCTGAACTAAACGGCCGAACTCTCGTAAGTCGACCAACTCAATTCCCAAGAAACCAAAACCCGCCCCAGGGCGCGGGACCGTATTGGAAGAATGGCTCAACGGGCCATGTAAGCTTCATAGCATGCCGGATGCAACACCAACCCATAGCCTTAGAGCATGTTGGATACTCAGGCAGGTAGCTAAGAGTGGCGAGGATCTCCTCGAGAACCATAAAGCAGAACCACATCCCGCCAAGGAACACAATACAGTACCGATAGTCTTCGAGACCTTCGCCTCAAACAATAGGTGCAAGCGGGCGCATCGAAGCTCCGCTGAAATTTGCCATGTGGCAAAAATAAATCTGTGGAACGACACTGCTAGAACCTTCAATGCCAGTTACGAAGCCCAATTCCGGTATGTCCGGGCGCTGGCCCCTCTGGTCCTCAGTCCAATAGTGGACGGCTTTTGGCTCACTAAAGTACTCATGGACAGCGGAAGCGGATTAAACATAATCTATGAAGAAACACTCAAGAAGATGAAGATTGACAAAAGCCGCATTGAACAAAGCGACACAACCTTCAAGGGAATTATCCCTAGTCGGGAGGCATGGTGTGCGGGAAAAATCACACTCGATGTGGTATTCGGCACCTCAGAGAATTACAGGTCCGAAGAAATCACCTTCCAAGTGTCTCCTTTCAACAGCGGATACTACGCCTTCTAGGGCGGGATGCGTTTGCAAGCTTTCAAGCCATACCCCACTACAGGTACACGAAGCTTAAAATGCCCGGACCCAATGGAATTATCACTCTAGCTAGTGATCCGGACATCGCACTCTACGCCAAAAACAAAACCGCAGCACTAGCCTTGGAATCACTATCCGAAGCCCTAGCGGCGGAACAATTAACAATGTTGCGCGCCACCGTGGATAGGAACGACGTGATACTCGACAAGCGACCCAAGTCCACCTCATTTAAACCCGCAAATGAGATAGCAAATTCCAAGTCCACCCAACGGACCCCACGAAGACAGCTTCCATCGGGACACAGTTGAACCCTGCTATGGACGCCGCGCTGCGCGACTTATTACGCGAGAATTGGGATATCTTCGCCTGCACCCATCGGACATGCCGGGCATCCCACATGAATTAGCCGAACACAGTCTTAACATACTGAAGGGATACAAACCTGTTAAGCAGACCCTAAGGTGATTTTCGGAGCCCAAACGGCAAGCCGTGGGGGAGGAGCTAGCCAAGCTACTTGAGGCCGGATTCATCAGAGATATCAAACATCCAGATTGGCTGGCGAACTTGGTAATGGTACCAAAGAAGGACAAATCCTGGCGCATGTGCATCGACTTCAAAGACCTTAACAAGGCTTGCCCCAAGGATCCCTTTCCCCTCCCTCGCATCGATCAAATCATCGATGCCACAGCTGGACACGACTCGCTGTGTTTCCTCGACGCATATTCTGGATACCATCAAATAAAGATGGCAGAGTCCGACCAAGCTGCAACGGCTTTCATAACGCCATATGGCCCTTTCTGCTTCAACACTATGCCTTTCGGGCTTAAGAATGCCGGAGCAACCTATCAACGCATGATTCAAGCATGCCTGGAAAAGCAAATCGGCAAAACAGTGGAGGCATACGTGGACGACGTAGTCATAAAAACAAGACACGTCGAAACCCTAATAGATGACTTGATGCTTACGTTCGACAACCTACGAACATACGACATCAAGCTGAATCTGGAGAAATGTGTTTTCGGCGTCCCCTCCGGAAAACTGTTGGGCTTCATCGTTTCCAATAGAGGAATTGAAGCTAATCCGGCAAAAATCCGAGCTTTGTCGCAGTTGGCTATACCAACAGACCTCAAACATATCTAGAAACTAGCTGGATGCGTGGCTACCTTGAGCCGCTTTATCTCTAGGTTAGGAGAAAAGGCATTGCCTCTTTACCGCCTTCTTCGGTGCACCGAACACTTCGTGTTGACGGATGCAGCCGCGGCCGGACTCGATGAAATAAAGACCTTATTGGCCAATAATCCAGTCCTAACAGCGCCAAATATCGGCGAACCTATGTTGTTGTACATAGCTGCAACACATCAAGTTGTAAGCGCAGTACTCGTTGTCGAACAAGAGGTTGACGGATACAAATTCCCACTACAGAATCCGGTTTATTACGTATCCATGGTCCTCACCCCATGCAAGTCCCGATACCCACACTATCAAAAAATAGCATATGCGGTCTTCATGGCATCCCAAAAGCTACGACACTACTTTCAGGAGTGTTCGATTACGGTGGCCTCTGAAGTACCACTAAATGATATAATAAATAACCGCGATGCAATGGACCGGATCACCAAATGGGCCATTGAGCTCCTTCCGTTCGACATAATATACAAGCCTCGGCGGGCTATCAAGTCGCAAGTGTTAGCAGACTTTGTCGCCGAATGGACGGAGGCCGAACTCCCTAAAGAGTACGGCGCATACTCCAACTGGATCATGCACTTCGATGGCTCTAAAATGCTGGCCGGACTGGGAGCGGGCATAGTCCTGACGTCTCCCACCGGAGATACGGTCCAATACGTCCTCCAAATATTATACACAGACTCCAACAATGCAGCCGAATATGAAGCTCTGTTGCACGATCTTCGGATGGCAGTCTCTATGGGCATTGAATGCTTAGAAGTGCACGGGGATTCAAACCTCGCAATATCACAAATAAATGGAGACTTTGAAGCCAAGGATCCGAAAATGGCGTCCTGTCGCAATGCCGTCCTTAAAATGTCAGCTCGGTTCGAGGGGCTCGAATTCCACCATGTGGCTTGAGAAAACAATCAAGCGGCAGATGTCCTTGCCCGCATCGGCGCTAAACGCGACCCCGTCCCACCTAACATATTCCTGGAAAGGTTGTTCAAGCCATCCGTGGTATGGGAAGGGAAGTCCAGCAATACCAGCACGTATCCAAATACATCCCCAGATTCCAAACTATCAGACATAATCGGAGGTTCTACCACCGAAATAACATCGTCATCCCACGAAATAATGGCTGCCATCGCCCTGTGGACTGAGCCTTTCTTGGCCTACCTAAATAGCCAGGAGCTCCCTGAAGACCAAAATGAAGCACACTGCATTGTCCGGCGTTCTAAAGCTTACAAAGTCCATGAAGGGGAACTCTATAAGAAAAGCGCCACCGGAGTGCTCCAAAGGTGCATCTCCGAAGAGGAAGGGAGGCAGCTCTTGGCTGAAATCCATGCCGGACTGGGAGGGCATCACGCTGCGGCTCGAGCATTAGTCAACAAAGCCTTCTGTACAGGTTTCTATTGGCCGACAGCCCGAGCAGACACACAAGACCTTGTCCAACACTGCGTCGGTTGCCAGCTCTTTGCCAATCAGAGTCATATGCCCCCTACCGCTCTCCAAACAATCCCCATAACTTGGCCCTTCACGGTCTGGGGGTTGGATATGGTTGGACCCCTTAAAGGGGGAAGCCATAAGAAAAAAATACTTAATGGTCATGGTTGACAAGTTCACCAAATGGATAGAAGCCAAACCGGTGAAAACGGCCGAATCCGGACCAATAATAGACTTTATATCCGGGGTCGTACACCGATATGGTGTCCCCCACAGCATCATCACCGATAATGGCTCAAATTTCACGGCCGATGAGGTGAAATCTTGGTGCGGCAAAATGGGCATTAAGCTCGACTATGCTTCCGTCTACCATCCTCAAACAAATGGCCAGGTTGAATGGGCAAATGGTCTTATCATGAGCGGCATCAAACCCAGACTAGTGGGATCCTTGACAGAGTCAGATACTTAGTGGGTCAAGGAGCTCGACTTCGTAGTCTAGGGGCTGCAGACCACGCCGAATCGCACCACCGGATATACACCATTTTTTATGGTGTACGGCGCGGAAGCAGTACTACCTTGCAACATAATACATGATTCGCCACGCGTACGCATGTACGAAGAGAAGGAAGCCGAGTTAGATCGGTAGGATAATTTGGATGCCCTGGAGGAGGAGCATGATGTTGCTAAGGCCCGTTCCGCATTCTATCAGCAACAGGCTCGACGATACCAAAGCAGAGAAGTGCGGGCCAAAACTCATAATATTGGCGAACTCGTTCTACGCTTACCGGAGAAGAAGAAGGACAAGCTCAAACCCAAGTGGGAAGGCCCCTTCATCATCGACAAAGTTCTCACCGGAGGAGTGTACCGCTTACGTAATGCGTCTGATAACAGACTCGAGCCGAACCCATGGAATGCAGCCAGACTCCGGAGATTCTACGCCTAGCGCCGAACTCAGTGTTCGTCTCCTTAACCCTCCTTTTTCAATTATGCTCCCTCCTTTTTCCTTTCTCGATCTTTTTCTTTTCACACACAGTATTTAATATAGTCCGGACTCCCGGATTACTCCGGCCGCACTATGTGTATACGCTTTACCTGGGGGCTTCCTATACGGAAGCTAAATATAAATTACTTTCAGGGCTTTTTGCCCGTCACACATGCGTTTCTTTTTCCATGTGTGCCTTTTCTTAACCATTATATGCATCGATATGACTTAAGACGTGGCCAAGCTGGGTTGCCTAGCTCCTGTGTTTATGTCGTATGTTCCCGTTAATTCGGCTAGGGCATAAGGGGAGCACCTCTGCGATTGTTACTGCCAGTTGAGCCGGATGTGTACCTCAGACTAGGTGAAGCCGAAACCTAGTTTCCTTAAGAGAATATTCGGTCGGTGAACAAAAGATGTCTTCGTTTATTATAACATTAATCCCCAGAATTTTTGTCTCTGGCGCTTTGGTTCGTAGTCCAGACATGTGCATTGACACATGCTTACCCAAGGAAAGGAACCCTTAACGGAACTATTCTCCCTGGAAGATGTTTCTTACTATCCATGTAATATAACATAACTAGTTGGGTACTTGTCTGTTCAAGCACTTATGACCCCTACGCCTGGTCTCCATGCATACTCCGGTTTTGTATAACCGAGCGGGTATTCGGACACACCCCGGACTTTAGGATCTGGGGGCTAAAGCGAAAAGGTCCGCCATGACAAATGATTTTAATCCGGCTAGGGGCTACTTATGTCCATCGAATTACACAGTCATTTGGACTGATTATATTCATCCTCTATACCATCCAACAGGCTATCTAGCTTACAATCCTGTTGAGAATACTTTGCGGCTAACGTCACTTGGTCATATACCAGAGTCACAGGAATTTCTTGCCCATCGGGCCCGGCCGGTCCAACTTCGGCCATATGGTTCGGGTCCAGCTTGGTGTAGCGCGTCTTCACCATCGCCCATGCTTCTCTTGCACCTTGTCGGCAGGATGATATCTTCCACAAACAGAAGCGTCGCCGTGCTCCTTGAAGCATGTCCACAAGCTCCCCATGCCATTTGGCAGGGAGGTTGATGGCCACAGAGACTGCGCAATGCCCTGCATCACCTGCCGAGCTCGCTCGTGCAGTTGTGAGAGGTCCTGCAGTAAATCACCTGCAGAAGCGGGTATCTCCTCCTCAGGGCGACCCGTCAGAATTCCTACAAACACAACTTTTTCAATATACTTCCTCGCCGAACTATTCTACAATTCATTTAGGCACTTACGATAAATGCCGCGGTGCAGCCTTCTGTTCTCCTTCACGGAGTCTACCAGCTGCGTGTGGACGTCCTTCTGGGATTCCTCTAGCTTGGCAACTGTGGCCCTCAGTTGGGTCTTGCACTCCTCTATGTCCCGAGACAATTGCTCATTCTTATCTACAAAAACCTGTGCATAAATTGATACTTAAAATTGTTGTTTCAACCGTTTCAAGTCTGAGGGGCTACTACTATACATGCTCATCAAACTTTATTACCCGTATATCTTTGGTATACTAGACTGTCGCTCGGGCGAGTCCGCTTTGAGAAGCTCGGATATATGCGTCTCCCGAATTGCAGGCATTAAATGCCTCTTCGAAAAAGATGTTGTTACGAAGCACGGCCCGTCGACGCTGATGATGCATGGCGCTCTCTACTTTCGAATTTGTGGCAGAGAGCATGTCTGAGTCCTCTGTCGGAGGACTATGCGGCGTCGGCCCTACGTCCACCTCCTCTCTCGAAGTTGGTCCTGGAGCCCGGCTGGTGGAGGCGTGGTTGGCAGGATCTCCGGATACAGTCCAAATAATCCTCTTCCTGCCATGATGTAAAAAGGGCACTGTTATACTTTAAATGACAACAAATTACATGACAGGTTGTTTTCTTACCTCTATAGAGGCGTGTCGGTTCTAATCGCCTTCCTCTTGAGCCTACCCAATCCGGACGCTTGTGGCTGATGAGTACCTAGGGGCTCGGCCCTACGCTCCGAACGTTGCTTCTACAAAAGCACGACATATCAGGGATAAGGTGTGACATCAGGAAAGAATCCTCTTCGGTGGATCAAGTCTTCGGCTCGGCTTACATGCGACGAAGGTAACAGTCCAGGATAATCAGCGGTGATAGCCACCGGGGTGCCGTCACGGCTCGCCCGATAAAATGTCCCGTTGACAAGCTCCACGGCCACATCTGGGTCTTCTTCGAGTACCGGATCAAGGGCCCTTTCGGGGTCCTCTGGCTGCGGGGAAGGGCTGGAGATTCCTTCCACGTCCCTCCTCAGTTCCTGCTCAGAAATATTGATGTGGGTAACTTTAGCAAAAAACGGGACAATAAGTGGAACAAGGAAATAAATGATGACTTACTCAGTTTCGGGGATTATACATGGAGAATCCGTCCCGCGGTTTGAAATGGAGGAAGTCTTCCTCTTCTCCTTTGTATAGGTCGGACGGTATCCTTGCCAGAGCGGTGGGGGAGTCCAGACCCTTACGGCCACAGCGGGTGGCATTGTTTGTCCCGTTGTAGTTCCACATGGGATTGCTCCGATATTGAAGCGGTTGCACTCCCCGCATTATGCATATTGCCATCACCTCGACTATCATCAGTCCGGATTTGGCCAGTAACTTTATCCTACTCATCAGGAAATGTACATCCCTGGAATCCTCTTCTTGGAGGCCTCGGGGGCGCCAGCTTAGACGTGCCCTCGACGGGGTGTTACTAAACTTGGGGAGTCCTATCTGGACTGGATCCGGAAGGGGAGCATCGTCAATATAAAACCACTCTGAAGTCCAGTCATCTGGTGCCTTCTTGAGAGTACCGGATAGGTATCCGGTCTCAGCGATACGCCATACTTCGGCCCCGCCCACTTGACATAGGGATTCTCCCTGGTTGTGGGGGACAAGGCAGAACAGCTTCTTCCACAATCCGATATGAGCCTCGCAGCCTAGAAATAACTCACAAAGGGCGACATACCCTGCTATATGCAGTATGGAGGCTAGGGTAAAATTGTGCAACTAGAGGCCGTAGAACTCCAGAAGCCCACGAAGGAACGGGTGAATAGGAAACCCGACGCCCCTAAACAGATGCGGAATTAGGCATATTCGCTCCTCTGGAGATGGATTGGGGGATCTCTCCTCCTGTTCTCCGCCATTATAGGTGGCCACTCCGGCTCGAACGGGGACCAAGAACGCTGGCGGGAGGAGCCCTTGGGTTTGTAACTTTATCAAACGACTATGAGGGATTGAACACTCTCCCTAGTCCCCCAGCTTGGGGCAAGGGGAGCGAGCAGAAGAGCTGCGACAACCGGCCATGTTGGAATGGTTTTTTCTAGACGCTCTGTTGGATGTTTGCTCGAAGAGGGAGAGTGGGTTTGGATCTTAGGATCCCCTGTCTCTTCAAATACACGATTAGCCCGAAGGACCGAGGGTGGCAAATGCAAAAATGCCTCAACACCTCGGATTCGCTCGACACGTGGAAATGGTCATTATTGAAGCACTGAAGCCGAGGAGTACAACATTGATGAAGATGCCAGACACTGTTCGTCATGATGGGAACATTGGAGTATTCGGAAGGAGGAACCCGCCTTGCAATGCCGAAGACAAGACTGCACGCCGGACTCATCGTCATTGAAGCCTGGTTCAGGGGCTACTGAGGGAGTCCTGGATAAGGGGGTATCCGGACAGCCGGACTATATTCATCGTCCAGACTATAGAAGCGTCAAGATACAAGACTCAAGACTTCGGCTCGTGTCCGGATGGGATTCTCCTTTGCGTGGAAGACAAGCTTGGCGATCCGGATATTATGTTTCCTTCCTTGTAACCGACTCCATGGAAACCCTAGCTCTCCGGTGTCTATATAAACCGGAGAGGATGGTCCTTAGAAGGCCGATCACAATTAGAATCATACCATCATAGGCTAGCTCCTAGGGTTTAGCCTCTATGATCTCGTGGTAGATCTACTCTTGTACTACTCATACGTTCAATATTAATCAAGCAGGAAGTAGGGTTTTACCTCCATGGAGAGGGCCCGAACCTGGGTAAACATTGTGTCCCTTGCTTCCTGTTACCATCAGCCTAAGATGCACAGATCGGGACCCCCTACCCGAGATCCGCCAGTTTTGACACCGATAGCAGCCAAGCCCGCACCAGACTCCTTGGAGTCCGTGTCTCCGCCCCCGCCGCCTGACTTGGAGACCAAGTCGGAGTCCCAGGGAGCCCCCCTTTTATAAGGCTGGCCCCGACCCCTTTCTACCCCTCGACCCACCCCGCCGCCACAACCACCGCCGCCAGCGCCACCGCCCCGCTCGCGCCACTGCCTAGCGCCGCCGCCTCGCGCTGCTACTGTCGCTACTCCGCCGCACCGCCGCTGCCGCCGTCCCGATCCGCCGCCGCCGCCGCCTCCGCCGACTGGTTAACCCCGGCAAACCGGTAATAACCGTTTGGTCCTTTCCTGTTTTTTTACGGTTTAGTCGGTTCTGTAGTCAAATCGGTTTTTTTAGGTTTACTTAATTAACGAACGTTCGTTCGTTCGTTTTAACGAACGATTTTCGTTAGATTTGTTCTGTTAACGAAGGTTCCCGCTGTAGTATTTTTCTTTTTAGTTTATTTTCGGCCAAGGACCTTTCCATGAATAGTTTTCTCGAGATTTTGCCCCTGATCTTAAAACTAGCGTAACTTTTTATTCGCTTGTCCAAATTAGGTGAAACCAGTGCCTAAATCTTCGTATCGATCTGTTCTTTCCAGTGAACCAACTTGAACATGATTTTGATACAGTAAAAATTTGACCTTAGTTCAGATTAGTAAACAATCTTGTTTCGTTCGTTTCTCGAGTTTGGTTTCTCTGTTTGAGTTGTTTCTTTTTGCAAATCATAGCTAATCAGATGTATCTACTATTAAGATCTAATGCACATGATAATAACGTTGTTAGGTTTTACTTGTTTTGTGTTTGATTTGGATCTTTTCTTGGTTCTCGTTGTTTCATTTGAGTGATTGCTTATGTATGCTACTATTTGTCTACGGTAGATTACCGGGAGTGCGAAGATTATTACTATGACTCTCTAGAGTTTGCAAATTGTCAGCAAGGCAAGTTACACTTTGATCTTACTCTTCTTTACCCAGTTTTTACTATGCATTAGTATTACCCCTCAAATATTTGCATGAGTAGGATTGGGAACATGTGTTTGGTTGTAGTACTTGAGGTAGGAACCTAATACCTTTTGATCACCCCGGTAATATACGTTATGCTTATTTATTGCTTAGCCATGCTTGTAGACGGGGATTGGATCGTGATTTCACATGGAAGTTTTGAGAGTTATTAATCTTGGATAATATTAAGGTGGCAACTTTAATACACATCTGTGTGGATTGGTTGAGGAACCTAGGGAACCCAGTGTTGTCTATTTAGGGAAATCTCCTTTGGTTCGCCACCCAGGCTCAAAGGGATCATATGATATTTCATAACTCTTAATTTCCGTGTGAAGCCACAAGCCATTATGGGCTCTGGCATAGTTGAGTAAGTTGTGTGAGCTCTCGAAGAGGTGGACTAGAAGATGTAGGGGAAAGTAGGTGTATCGGTCTGCCCGGAGTAGAGAGTAAGTGCTACATAAAGACTATGTCTCGATCATCCGATCATGGATGTGTTCGAGTCTTGTGGGGAAAAGTATGCAACCTCTGCAGAGTGTATAAACTAATCATGGTTAGCCGTGTCCCCGGTTATGGAAATTTTGGGTGACTGGAATTGGATATTATTATTGATCTCATCACTCTTTAACTAATTGATTGGGTTTAATGATGATACTTTTAATTGGGATTTGAGTTGGGGAAACCTTCTCAAATATTGGGCAACTTGGGAGTAGTTAAATAAACTTATTCCTCTGTTGTAGGGAAAAACTAGCTTTATGCAAAATCATAAACATAGAGCCTCCACCAGCCAAATATTGCATGTAGTATAGTTCTTGCATTTCATTGCTTTACAGTGTAACTCTGCCAACGTATTCAATGTGCTGACCTACAAGCTGCAACGTCTCATGTTGCAGACTACTCAGACGACGAATAAGGTGCGATAGGTCGTTGTCTTGCACTCAGCTTTGCCATTGGAGTTGATGGACTCATTTATCTTCGAAGCTTCCACAGTTATTTAGTTTAGATGGCCTTCAGCCATGATAATTTTGTGTAATCATACTCTTTATGAGGACTCGATGTAATAAGTGGGTGATTGAACTCTGTTATAATTCCTCGAGTATTGTGCGTGTCAGCATTATCGATCCACGGATGACGCTGATGCATAGTGACTTCGGTCCATTCGGATCATGGTCGCTACACCTTTCTTCTTCAGCAATTATAGGATAATATCGGTTGAGCCTAAGTTTTCGCTTCTTCACATGAGTTGTGCTATGCTTGGAATGTCATTTTGTTTTGTTTTGCTTGCTGTTTTGATAGAATACTTAGATCTAAAAGTTTTTTTATAAGACAGAATCCAAAATTAGCTACCCATTGACATAACTACTCGCTTGATCTTCACTTATATCTTTTTGGATTAGTTTTTCATTTACTCTTGTGCTTCACTTATATCCTATGAGTAAATTGTTGAATGAATTGAATATCATGAAGTTGAAATCATATCATGCATAGTGGTAAATTGACATTGGGTTTAGAAAGTGAAATCTTAGGAGGCTTGACAATCACAATATTGGTCATACAAGCAATTCATGAATGATTAGTAGAAGGAAGAGAACTTTCACATGCAAATACACTATCATGGAAATCTTTTGTGATTGTGAGCCCCCATCAAAATATTATATGCAAAAATTGTTGACGTTGGAAAAGGAAGAAACATAATGATTTATGTTTGTTCATATTCACATAGAAGTTATATTGTCATAGATCCTTCAACATGTGGTGCTTTCCCCCCTTCTTTGCTAGCCCAAAAATTCCACACCAAGTAGAGATACTACTTGTGCATCCAAAAAACCCTTATACACAAATCTTATCTTCAAGAGTCCACCATACCTACCTAAGGATTGAGCAAGATCCTTCAAGTAAGTTGTCATCGGTGCAATAAGGCAATAAAAATTGCTTCTAAAAGTGTTAGATCATTTAGTGTAAGAGAAAATTGAGCATTGTACGAACTGGTGATGGCAAAGAATAAAAGCGACAGACTGCATAATAAAGGTTCTATCGTAAGGGGCAATATAACGTGACGTTTGTCGGTGTCAAAACCAGCAGACCCCACAAAAAAAATACACTTCCATGATGATACGTGTTTGTCACAGTAGGTCACATTTTCTATCATGCATGTACATCCATGACGATTTTATGACAGAATCAAGATAGTCATACACGTGCTGTCATAGAAGTATTCCATGACATTACCAAAATTATCATCATGGAAGTGTCCACTTCCATGACGATAAATCATGCGTCACATAAGTGCTTTCGTAAAGGGTGACCGACACGTGGCATCCGTCGTAAAGGAACGCCGTTAAGCTATGGGGTCCGGTTTTGGATCCCATAACCCATTAACAGCCCGGACCAATGGGGATTTTCCACATGTAAAATCATCATTGACTGGTGGAAACACGTGTCGGCTCACCGTTGGGATAGAAGTCATCCACTCATTGGACCGAAGGCGCCTATGATACGTCTACACGTGGCATGGCCCAACAGAGGCCCATTCCTGTGAAAAGGCTGGCCTGTTTGACTTGGTCAAAAGGTGGCGGGCTGGCCCACGGGAAGCCTATTAACGGCTTGTTTGCATATAGCCCATTTACAACCCACTACCTAGGGCCTGCTACGACCTATATGAATTAAGCCCAGTAGCGTCATCTGGGTCGTCCAATATAATTCCAGCCCATTTTAACTTCCGGCCCATGTATGGCCCATGACGTCTTTAGGCACATATGAGGCCCTTTGTAACTCTTGGCCCATTAACGGCACATGGTGAAACTGGCCCGTAATGAATATTGTATCACTTTATACCCATTAACGGCCCATTATTCCATTGGGCCGTTTCCAGCCCATGTTATCTTTCGGCCTTCTCAGGGCCCACTTATTCTTGGGCTCATTTCCAGCATTCGGTTACTTACGGCCTGTTACTGTCATTTTCTGCTTGTGGGCCAAATTCAGTCTGTTGTTATAGTCGACCCGTTTGTGGCCCGTTAGTATGTTGGGTCATTTTCATAGCATCATCAAATGCGGCCTATTAACGACGGCCCATTATGGTTGGCCCATGAACGGACGATTCCAACTCTAGCACATTTACGGCCATAATGCGGTCTGTTATTGGCCCATGTTTGGCCAATCGATCATACGACCCGTATAAGGCCCATTGATGATACAGCCCGAAGAAGGCCCGTTGTGTCTACGGTCCGTAGAAGGCCCATTGTTTCTATAGCCCGTAGAAGGCCCATTGTTTCTACGGCCCGTAGGAGGCCCAGTGTCACTACAGTAAATATGTAGCCCATGGTTATTATGTCCTAGTTTTAAAAAATAGGTTATTGCGGCCACTAGCAAACCGCGGAAAAAGAACTACACTGACTACAAGCAAACAAATAAACAAGACAACACGGAAATAAATAAGGAGGCAACTTACGCTAGGTTATCACGGCTATTACACATATTACATCCACTAGGCATCAAAGTTCACCACCAGTGCAAATATAGGGAACAAAGCGGCATATAAACGCCGCAGCAAAACAAGTCCAGAACTGAAACCACTTAAGAAGAGCTCAAGAAACAATATCCTGGGTACCCATAATGCTGGCAAGATGCTTAGCAAGCTTATTAACTTTCTCTTGTTTGGCGCTTAAATCCTCCAGCGCTTGCTGTTGCACAAGAAAGTATGCATCTGAATTCTGCCGCGACTTCCTCAGTCCTTCGGCTTCTTGCCACAACACAGCTAACTAATGCCTTTCAGCTTGTAGCTGAGACTGAAGAAGTCAAAGTGATTCATGCAGCGAGTTCAAAGAGCTTGTGCCAGCGGTACTGGCCAGTAACTCGAAAACTACATCAACGCAGGATTGTGGGGTTTTCTCACTGTCTACAAGATCGTTTTTATCACCTTTCTTGGAGACCAACAGGGTTGTCTCACTATCTTGAACCCTACCTGCATTACTTTCTCTACCATTGCATAGTGGGGTGCTCTTCTCCAATATTCTGTTTGCATACTACAAGAGAAACAAGCAAACACATCACATGTTTAGCATGTAGTATACGAAACTCATTTTGGTAAACCGGTTCAGTAGTAAGGTGGACAGGATAACAACATGAACCAAACATATATCTATGTACTATGGTCAATGTATTGTCCATATCATTCTAGTTTACGTTGCCTAATCAAGATAGAGACACAATTCAACTCATATATTCTTTAGACACAACAACATAGACAGAATATAAGTGTGAGAAACTACACAACATTGGCAACACTTGTAATGTGCATCACATGAGAACATAACTATTTATACAACTGAAACTGAAATCAACATAGAGCAAGAAGTTAGAACAACAATCCAGTTAAAGAAATAGGTTTAAAACATACCTGTTGCGCCATTGGAGTTTCAATTGGATCCTTCAAATTCGAAAGTAGTTGGTATGAGTAAATACAGTGATGCAACAGCAAAGGAGTATGGACCATAGCTACGGAATCTGATCTGAGAATAGTTCCTCTTCTGCTTTAAATGTGGAGTTTGGGTTAGCTGTGGTGGTCTTCATGCTTTGGGCACTGTAGTTGCTTTACAAACTGCTCGTGTGGGGGTACTCTGTGGTGGACATGGTACTTTGTCAACTAGAAGTGGGTTAGTATCCGCTGGGGTTGCAGTTAGATGGGCATAGCCGGTTCTTGCCCAACGGTTTAAGTGTGCAATATAGAAGAGTCTCGATTATGTGTGGTGGGGCTACTTTGAGGGCCAGTACAACCATGGTTCTATCTGCATCGACGGGTAGCACTGTCTTTTGTGAAGAACAGCTTTTTGCTCCCTTAGATACTGCCATCACCCCCTCCAATTCAAATGGCTGATAAACAAGAAAAGAGATTGAACATACAGAATTGTACGATAGGCATATGTGGTAATTCACATATATGTTGTCTAACCAAATAGGACAGCATGACACAATTTCACATATATGATGCCTTACTAAACAGATAGCATGACACAGTTTCAGATATATGATGGATAACTTAACAGGATATAATGGCATAATTCAACATGTGATGAGTATCTAAACAGGATGACATGACACAACTATATGATGTCTTTCTAAAATAGGTTGGGATGAAATAATTCATATACATATTGTCTAAGTATACAGGATGGCATGATATAATTGACATAATTGATTCATATACTAAGTAGCTGGCACTTGCATGTATGATCTCTAAACTAAGCAGATGGAATTAAATATTATGCATATGATGTCTAAACTAAGCAATGCAAGACACCATATGCATGATATGAGAAATATAAACATTGCAACTTAGAGCATACACCTCAGGTGGGATATAGGACTGGTCATCTGTCTCTGAATCCTCCTCTGAGGAGCTCCCTGTAACAATCGAGATATATGCTTCAACGGGTACCATTGCATGCTCTGAAGACCTTGTTTTCACTCCATATTTTTCCATAACCGGCTCAAATGGCTGATACACATGAAGAGTAGTTCAATATACAAAGATTGTTGACAAACGGAATACGTAATGAAAAAAAAGATGGCATGAGATAATTCACATATATGATGCCTGGCTACATGGCGGTGCATAATTCACATATATGATAACTGGATAAAAAACATGTCATTGCATAATTCACATATCTGATATAGAAAGCAAACAGGAGGCATTCACACAAAGCATGTCTAATCTAAGCAGATGGCATGGCAATGCAAGACACCATATGCATGATATGTGCAATATAACCCTGCCAATTTAGAGCATGCACCTCGGGAGGGGGGGTATACGACTGGTCATCCATCTCTGAATCCTCCTCTGAGGAGCTATGTGTAACCAACAAGAAATCTGCATAGACAGGTAGCACCGACTGCTCAGAAGACCTTGTTTTCACTCCAGATTTTTCCCATGACCGACTCAAATGGCTGATGCACACGAAGAGTAGATGAATGTATAAACATTGTTGACAAATGTAATACATTATGAAAAAAATATGGCACGATACAATTCACATATACGATGACTGGCTAAACATGATGGCATTGCATGATTCACGTATATGATGCCTGGCTAAAGAAGATGGCATTGCATAATTCCCATATACTCCCTTTGTTTGTAAATATTTGTCTTTTTAGAGATTTCAAATGGACTACCACATACGGATGTATATAGACATATTTTAGAGTGTAGATTCACTCATTTCGCTCCGTATGTAGTCACTTGTTGAAGTATCTAAACAGACAAATATTTAGGAATGGTGGGAGTATGATATAGAAACCAAACAGGTGGCATTCACACAAAGCAAATCTAAACTAAGCTGATGACATATAAGATGTATAATGTAAGCAATGCGAGGCGCCATATGCATGATATGACCAACATCAGCATGCCAGGTTAGAGAAAACACATCTGGTGGTAAATAGGAGTGGTCGGCTCCCTCTGAATCCCCATCTGAACAGTTATCTTCCTCTGGAATACAATCTGGAATGGTGGGAGGGGGGCACTTCACCCACCATGGAGCGGCGTCTGCATGACATTATATTCCCATGCAATGGTCTTCTCTTTTTCTCTACATGTTCAGTACGATTGTGTACAATAACTGCCATACATAATAAAAAATAGTTAGATTTCGTAAGGCCTAAGGGGTGCATGCAGAAATCAAGACTGATGGTAGCAAATGACTAGATAGATCCAAAACTAATGATAGTAGGTAGACTATAGTTTCAGTTTAAAAAGATAGACAATGGATCATCCACTGTTTGTTGCCCACCCAACATGAACCACATAGAAGACCCCAGATGAACTAGATAGCAGACAGATACTATTCATTGCTGCCTTGATATGAGACTCGCGGGCATTTTAAAACTCAAGTTTGAACGATAAAGTAGCAGGTAATAATAAACGATGTATAGCGTAAGCAAACACGAAAGACTGCGACCTCTCTTCCGGAATTGTGTAGTGCTCAGGTTCATCTACTCAGTCGATGATGGTAGTGCAATTGGCATGGCTGCTGGCAATGGGGAAGATGATCTGAGGCGGTGAAAGAAAGTCTGCAGGGGGAATCTCTGCTGCAGTGAATGCTTCTGTCGATGGTGCACCTCAGGTGGGGTGGATGACGGCACGGTAGGAGCAGGACATAACACACAGAGTTTTCTTTGACGCCTATCTGAAAATGAAGTAAATCTGTAAGGGCTCCTTAGAATTGAAGGATTCTATAAACGCAGGGATAGGAAAAACACATGAATAGGATAGGAATGCACGTGCAAAATAGAGCATTTGGAAACATAGGATTTCTGCCAACCTGGGTGTTTGCTTCACATGAATTGGAAGAACACAGAAATGGAGAAACATGGTCAAAGTAAAGCAATTAGTTCTGTTCTTCATGCATATTAATTTGAAAAGGACGTCCAAGTGAATATTAAAATTCCTATGTTTTTTCTTTGAAAGAGACACCAAAGGAAAAAATCCTCCAGTTTTGCTTTGATCCACTCCTTCTAACCAAATGCACGAATAGTAGTACCATAGTAGTTCCATAGCAAAGGATCCATGAGGGGTCGGCATGAATGTCAAGTAACAAAGTGATGCAACGAGTGTACAACCTCTTTGGCATAGCCTTGTGGACCTCAACATCATTTGGTTGGACGTGGAGGATGGTGATGCTCGTGTGACTGTCGGAGGCGGGGAAGAAGATCGAAGGCCTCTAGAAATGGCACCAAGGGTACTGCTCCGCTGTGATGGACGGTTCCGTCGTTGAAGCAGCTCTGGTGAGCGTATGGCGGCGAGGCTGAAGCAGGACAAGACAAACAATGTTAATCTGAAGTGGGACTCTAATATCATCTGCAATAGATGATGTAAAATAAATCACCAACAAGTGCTAGCTGTAAAACACATGAGCCGTGCCACGGCTGCTCCGACAGATGTTGTAAGTACTGTTCACTCTGAACTTAACTGAAGAAACTAAACTTTACAGTCAAAACTGATTTTTACTATCAAAACTGATTGAACTAGTAGCAGAGCATTGCAATAAATGTTTAGGGCGTTCGAGCACTAGTAGTAGAGAAGCTATGATCTAAATCAGCAGACGCTCGAGCAGGGAGCACACTAGCAGAGAGCAAGTCGTGTAGTAGCACCGCGAGCGAGTGCTAAAGCAGCAACTCCTGTAGCTGCCGGAGGTCGTGCAGTAGCAGCAGCAGCGCGAGCGAGAGCAAGAGCAGAGCAGCAGCACGAACGAGAGCAAGAGCGGAGCAGCAGCGCGACCGACAGCAATAGTAGAGCAGAGCAGTAGCACAAACAAAAGTAAGAGAAATGCAGCAGCGCGACCGACAGCAAGCACAGAGCCACAACGCGAGCGAGAGCCGGAGCAGTAGCAGCAGCAGCAGCGCGAGCGAGAGCCAGTGCAGCTGTAGCTAGTGCCAGCATGGAAGTCGCCGTCGAGGATGCAATGACATGGGGGAGAGACACCATGGATGAAGTGGCCGGCGATGGTGCTGTCGATGGAGACCCACCATGGCTTCTCGGTATCGAGCACCGGCAGCTCCGTGAGATTGAATAAAAGATAAAATGCAGCAGTGAGTACAGAACCTCCTTGGTGGCGCCGAGTTGGCCTCGGCTTCATCGGACGAATTGGTGAGGGTGCTGGGGTTCCGTTGGGGTAGGTCAGGACGGTGCTGTGGGGATGGAAGTGGCACGATAGCCGAGGCGAACGTCGGGGCAACTCCTTGGAAGTGGAGGAGGGGGCGGCTGATCCGGTGGGACGACGAGATCAACGACGGATCCTCATCCAGTGCGGTGGGTGAGGGACGGAGAGTTGTTGTGGTGGACGACATCGTCGGGGAAGAGTCTCCGGCGGTCGGGAGGCCGGCGGAGAAGCATGGGGTTTCACGGGTTTCGGCAACCTCGATGTACGAATAGGGGGAACGAAGGGGAAGGTTGGGGGGCCATGGCCTAGGGACGCGCTTGTCCAAAATGTAGGGTAAGTTACCATCATACCCCCACCGGTTTTGACACCGTGACATCGAGCCGACATTTCCGGCTAAGGGGTAGAAGGGGGATTTGACGTGTCTCGGGTGCGGGACCGATTACGGATGAGGAGGGAGTTTTCGCGCGCGTCAAAATTTCGGGATAACAAGGCGCGGCCCGGGTTGAAGAGACGGGAGTTTCAAAGAAGGTGATACAAAAGATACTCGAGCTTGAAACTTTCAGGATAACAAGGTGCGGATTCCTTGTTTGGCAGAACAAACTTAACATGTACAAAAAATCATTTCATACAAGACACAAGAGAGTCATGTCCCCTTTTACTATATTGTTATAAATGAGATTGAAAAGACTACAAAAAAATGTAAAAAAATCAAGAGAACAAGATTACCCTGTACAGTACCAAATCGGTTCGCACTTCCCTCAACAACAACAAAAAACAAATCAATTCCCACCAAAAGAAAGAGTAATGTCCCTTTTTATATGATTACAAATGCCAGTATGTTGAATTTCAATTTTTGAATCCACGTTATGTTGAATTCGAATATATCAGTAGGTGACCTTGCGGTTTATAATTGATGTAGTCGTACATTTTGATATTCCACCCTATGAACATATATATTGTCGTCTACCATATGGACTAAATTGGAATCAATTTTCCTTATTTGAATATGATTGTTGTCAAGTTATACAATCATTTAAATATTATCTTGATAACAAAAAACATGCATATAGCAGTAATCATATTTCACTATGAACTACATGTACCATACGATCTCCAATTCACCATTTTATGTTTTGGTTAAAGTGCGGGCCGCACACGGCACCAACACGACACGAGCTTCGTCTGCTTGCTGCACAACCGGGTTAGTTGTCCAACACAACCAGGCCCTGCTTGGTATCTGCGCCTCGACTTATGCGCAGAGAAATTAGGGTCGCGTCAACTCGCACAAGTATGAAACACTTCGTGAACAAACAAGCATATAAGCTCCCTCCGTCCAAAAATACTTGCCATCAAAATTGATAAAAAGGGATGTATCTAGAACTAAAATTGACAAGTAGTACTTCTTACCCAAAGGAACTTTATATCCAACAAACACAAAATATCCGTTCGACTGTTGGAAATTACTGATCTGATGTCGAAGTAATTGCTGCATCGCCACCAAAACCCACCATCTCTTAAGCTAAAGGACCGAGCTAATCCCTATATTAGCATATTACTAAGATAAACAAAAGGCATTGTAGAAACATTTAGGACGTGAGCTTGTCAGTGTGAATGTGGAGGGACACCAGCTTAGCCCTGGCCAGCAGCTTGGGCGGAGCTGTGAAGAAGGTCAGCTCCTGCACGGCCACGTTGCTGGGATCCTTGCTGCTTGTCACCACCATTTCCACCTTGACGGCATCGGTCGTGCCTTTGGGCTCCCCGGCGGGCTGTTCGCCCACAGCTTGGCCACGTAGTGCGGCAGTGGGGATGCCCCCGCTCTGATGCAGATGACCGACACGAGGATAGGCGCGCCAATGTCGAGCACACCACCGACCAAGAAAAACGTGCGGTCGTCCTCCTTCGTGAACAGCAAGAGCCGTGGCTCCGATAGTGGCACTTGCAGCTGGAGCACCTTGCCGTACTGGATCCTGTGCACGGGCATGGGATGCGCAATGCTAATGTGGTGGGAGAGCGCCGGTGGCGGGCCTTCGTAGCCGCAGACAAGCACGGGGCATTTGCAGGGCGCGAGCGGACACACGCTCTGGTGATCGGCGAGCTTGTGGTAAGTGACATAGAGTCCACAACCTTCCTGCGGGCACTCCACCCTCACCGATGAAAGGACGGCGTCCACCGCCGTGTTCCGCACGTCGAAGCCACCGCACGCTCGCACTTCTGTCACTACCACTGGTTCCCGGGGCGCTCGACGCGGCAGTCCGCGCATGCCAGGTGCCTCCCTTGCACTGCACAAATCAATCAAACAACACATCAATCAAGAAACCTGTACCTTGCTTGATCAGCCGAACGGACAAGGTGTATTCGAACCTCATACACTGGAGGCTTCAAGGGGCGGAGGCACAAGGGGTAGTGGAGCAAGGTGAGGTCCATCGAGACCATAGAGAGCTCCATCGTCGGATCCAGTTCCATCTGCATGATCTCGCCCTCCTCGTGCACAACCATCTCTCGCTTTAGGGCCGGGGCATTACAAAGCTTTACCGTCACATATTCATACTGCTTCAAGGTGCATTAAATCAAGACATGCAAGTATCAAAAGGAGAGTCACGGCATGCATGCATGCATTGTAATTAATGCATCGGTAAATGCAAATTATTGAAATATATCGAGTGCAGTGCTTTGATGTGTCGCGTCAACTCATACAACAACGAGAAGTTGGATTATCCTCTCCCTCGCGGACTGAGCTCCGGTGCCTAAACTACACCTGCCTTTGGTTGTATGACAGGTGGGCCACCCACCTGTTGGTCCCACCTATCATACACGCAAAGGCAGGAGCACTAAGTCATTGAAGTTGTGTCCCTCCCTCGCCCATGAGTGTGGTGGCTGGCAGGACTAGGAGAATCTCTCGCTACACGCTCTCCCTCCCGCACGCGGTGGACATGCAATAGTTCAATCGGTGTCAGATGGCTAGAAGCGTACTGTAATACTCCTCCACTGCAGCAGTACTCCGTCATTGTTCGACTTCCTGAAGAGGCTAAGAGCCAAGCGCAGCCCGGACGTTCGTGTGGCAGTTTCATTTTTAGAGTAGTCTAGGATAGCGTGTACCATGCCTGTAAGCTTAAAATCATTGGGGTCATCTCTATGCTATGTGGCCGTCTCGAAGTTTTTTTGATTAAAATAATCTTCTGGCCCTTCCTGTCATCCTAGTGATTGTACTTTGCACGCTCATCTGGTCAAGACAGGAATATATATTTTATTTTGTGGTGGGTAAATGTTAGAGGTTGCAGCAAATATATTATACGCTGCGGGTCTTTCAGCCAAGTTTAGAGGCAAGCATGTGGGGCCAGTGCTATGATGTGTCGTGTCAACTCGTACAATAAGGAGAAGATTGATTTTACTACTACATGCCTTCTCCCTCACACATGCACGCGGTGGCTCAGGGACGAGGACATGCTTTTGCTTATAGTACTACAACAAGCTATCCCTCCCGCTCGCAGTGGATTCAATACTGTAGAAGCAGTAGTAGTAACATCATTCTTCGTCTTCTTGAAGAGGTGAAGATCCAAGCGCAACCCAAACGTGGCAGTTGCGAACCTTGGAGCACGCATATAGCCAGGCTCTTGCATGAGATAAAATTGCTATGTGAGCCCACTATTGTAGTACGTACTTGCTAGTATAGCCCTGTAAACCAGAAAGGGCTATGCCTTTCTAGAGATTTCAACAAGTGACTAGCTACACCGAGACGGAGTACATATGGAGCAAAATGAGTGAATCTGCACCGTAAATAAATACGTAGTTCTCTCGTTTTCCTCTCCGCCTTGGTCGTGGTGCACAATATTAAGTATAATGACTAGTCTCTTTTTGACACGCATTTACCTTTTTTTAACACAGTACAAACGCAAGCGCTCATGTACATGTGCATACACTCACCCCTATGAACGCACACACGCACACCCTACCCCTATGAGCGCCTCCGGAAGACTGAGCCGGCACTATCATCTTGAAATTTACGAAGTCGCCATAGGCACCTCGTCGTCAACGGGAACGTCTGCTGACACGTGATAGGCGCGAGCGGCAATCGCCTCCATAGGTGGTTGAATGCAAAGGAGGGAGAGAGTAGCAGTTCCCGAGACATTGAACGGTCAATGATGCATCCTCAATTACATGCAGATGGAATTAATTGCAGAAGCAAAATAGAGCCAACACAATGTGAATGCAACAGAGTTTGGACTCTCCTATAAAGGCGCCCCACCACTCCAATCCATCTACCCGCGCAACACTGCTCACTCCAATCCAAGACCAAGTGACCAGAAGCCACAAGCACCTACGGATGAGATGGATGCGAGCGGCAGTCGGTTGTGCCAAATCATCCAAGGCGCCAGCCTGCGACCCTGCACCGTGCAGCGTTTCCAGAGGGTGCTGGCGACCGCCGACATCATAGCCCTCGTCGACGCCGGCTTTGCCTCTTGCATGGACGACATGATGGTCAACTCCATCCGCAAGTTCACCATCGTCAAGAAGCGCGCAGACGACCTTGTCGTACTACTCCAGCCTGCGGACCCAAACTCCTCATTGCCTGCCACCCACATCGGCCTCCATGGTGACGAACTCTTTCAAGCCCTGGTGGCCCTGCAGGTGCCGGAGGTCACGACGAAGAATGTGCACCTTGAGGCCATGCTCGCCGCGCAGCGCCTCGCCATGCAAGAAACCGTCGAACTGCACATCCACGTCTACGAGGAAATCGTCTACATAGGCCACTACAAGGCAAGCAAGGACAGAAAGACATTGGCCTTCTTCCAGTGGCTGGAATCTTTGGACACCATTGTTCAGAAGCACATCGACCTAGCCACGAATGCCGCTGCTACTTAGCCACCGTTCGGTGGGCCGGTGCCCTGAGTCGAGGAGGTGGACATCGTTGATGGATGCATCTCTTCTCCTTGCCTCCTGTAACCAGCACGGCATCCCCTTGTGGCCTTATTGTTTTATTACTATAGTACTCCCTCCGTTCCCAAATATAAGTCTTTCTAGAGATTCCATCAAGTGACTATATACGGAGAAAAAGAGTTCATCTACACTCTAAAATATGTCTACATACATCCGTAAGTTGTATTCCATTTGAAATAGTATCTAAAAAGGCTTATATTTAGGAACGGAGGGAGTATATGGCATTTTTATTCCAGTCGTAACGTTTTCACTGTGAGGTGGGGCCGCAGTTGAGCAAACCCACCCCGCCCACCGGGCGTCGGCCGAGTTTAGAATTAGAAGAGATAAACGAGGGAGAAGAGCTAGCTGTAGCATGTACGCTGTTGTCAGATGGGACTCGTGTTGATAGAATAGGAGTACTGAGCACTCGTACCTCTTTTTTTAGGGAAAAAATAGTCGTATGTCTAGTACCACTAGTTGGGTGCGTGCGACCTATAGTTGTCATCACTTTAGGTCTCCTTTTTGAACCGCAGCTACGCTTTACAATACATATTTTTTCACGTATTTATCCTCCTATATGTAATCCTAGGCTATTTCCACGTGCTCCCTTTCGCCGACATGTGGGACATAGAGCATCTGGGTCGTAGTGCATGCACGACTCGGAGCATATGTCGGGGTACTTTATACATTTCAGACCTCACGAATTACATGCATACCCCCCGCAGAATAATAAATAAATAAATAAATTACTACATGAAACTGAATTATTTCATAGAAACTAGAACACGTTCATTAAATTTTGGACATAACACGTTTATAAAAAATGATCGGACCTAAACCAGTCTAAGGGCCACTTTGATTTTTCCCACAAAAAAGGGCATCTTTGATTCACAGGATACTGAAAACACAGGAATGGGGAAAGTATGATGGCGATGAACCGAGACAAGGAGAACTCTAACTCAGTTAGAGGTTAGAGTAAGATTCTAACCCTGAACTAACCCTGAACTAACTCTAAACCAAAGAGGTGTATGGATGGCAGGGTTAGATTGACAATAAATGCTCTTTCTCAACGACTTGACTACTTTGGACCCTATTTCCTGCCGGATTTGGTGTGGTCTCCACCCGCTCACAATTGACATAAACGAATCATCTTTACAAATCAAGCATGCAAAACATGATAAATTTACTCTATCCATACGAATGAGATATCCCACTTAAACATACAAGTCGTCAATCAAGCTTCACAAAAAAACACTCCATGAAATAAAGCATGAGAAAACTCATCACGGAAGCCATGATAGGGAGCGAGCCCGGAGCCCCTCACGCACCCAGGGAGGAGCTCGTAATTGTTGCTCTGGAGGAAGGCTCTGTAGAGCCCAAGCCCTGGGAACCCCTCCGACGCTAGCGCTTGCGAGATTAGGTCGACACCGGCATGAGTAGCAGGGCCGCTTGCCACCAACTGCGAACTTAATCTTTGGGCCTCTAGAAATAATGCAAGCCTGAAATTGAAATACCTAGAAAGGTGAACTAAATCTCTGGGCCTCTAGAAATAACGCAAGCGTGAAACTGAAATACCTAAAAATGTGAACTGAATCTTTGGGCCTCTAGAAATAATGCAAGCTTGAAACTGAAATACCTAGAAAGGTGAACTAAATCTTTCGGCCTCTAGAAATAATGCAAGCCTGTAACTGAAATACCTAGAAAGGTGAACTGAATCTTTGGGCCTCTAGAAATAATGCAAGCCTGAAATTGAAATACCTAGAAAGGTGAACTGAATCTTTGGGCCTCTAGAAACATTTATTACCTCCTCAAGCAGCATCAAACAATTCCATGAGTGCTCCACAAATCTATAACAAGTTTGATCAGGATATACTTTTCCAAATCATAATTAGCACAAGAGCAACCAAGATCAATCACATGGATGTGAGACGAGAAGGAATGAACAAATTGACCCCTCTCATGACCTCCCTAGTAGATGCGCCTCCGCCGCGCACGATAGAGGGAGAAAAACGACCGGTGAATGGGGAGCGGGGCAACCTTCGAAGGCTGGAGGAAGAGGGCAGCCGGAGTAGGGCGGTGGAGGCCCAAGGGAGTGGGCGGCCGGAGGAGAGAGAGGGCGAGCGGTAGAGCGGCGCTTGGGCGGGCGGCCCGATGGGGAGCTGTAGGATCTTGAAGTATGTCTAGAGGGGGGTGATTAGACTACTTGACCAAATAAAAACTTAACGTTTTCCCAATTTTAGTCTTTGGCATATTTTAGCAAACTTAGAACAAGTCAAGCAATCTTAACACAATTCAAGAAAGCATGCAAAGAGTATATGAGCAGCGGAAAATAAAGCATGCAACTTGCAAGAATGTAAAGGGAAGGGTTTGGAGATTTCAAACGCAATTTGGAGACACGGTGATTTTTGTGCCGTGGTTCCGATAGGTGGTGCTATCGTACATCCACGTTGATGGAGACTTCAATGCACGAAGGGTAACGGCTGCGCGAGTCCATGGAGGGCTCCACCCAAGAAGGGCCCACAAAGAAGCAACCTTGTCTATACCACCATGGTCGTCGCCCACGAAGGACTTGCCTCACTAGCGGTAGATCTTCACGAAGTAGGCGATCTCCTTGCCCTTACGAACTCCTTGGTTCAACTCCACAATCTTGTCGGAGGCTCCCAAGTGACACCTAGCCAATCTAGGAGACACCACTCTCCAAGAAGTAACAAATGGTGTGTTGATGATGAACTCAATGCTCTTGTGCTTCAAATGATAGTCTCCCTAACACCCAACTCTCTCTCACTGGATTTGGATTTGGTGGAAAGAAGATTTGAGTGGAAAGCAACTTGGGAAGGCTAGAGATCAAGAATCATATGGTAGGAATGGAATATCTTGGTCTCAACACATGAGTAGGTGGTTCTCTCTCAAAAATGGTAAGTTGGAAGTGTAGGTTTGTTCTGAAGGCTCTCTCCACAAATGAAGAGGAGGTGGAGGGGTATATATATAGCCTCCACACAAAATCTAACCGTTACACACAATTTACCAATCTCGGTGGGACCGAATCAACAAATTTGGTCAGACCGATTTAGTAAACCTAGTGACCGTTAGGGTTTTCGGTGGGACCGACATGCAACTCGGTAGGACTGATATGGTTAGGGTTAGGGCATAACGTAATCTCGGTGAGACCGATTACACAAACTCGGTGAGACCGATTTTGGTAATAAGCTAACTAGAGAGTTGGTCAGGTAAACTCGGTGTGACCGGTTCGCTCTTTTCGGTGAGACTAAAATGTTACAAAAAGGAAACAAATAGTTTACATTGCAATCTCGTGGGACCGATCACTCATCTCGGTGAGACCGAAACATTACGAAGGAAAACAGAGAGATTACAATCCCATCTCGGTGAGACCGAGATCCCTATCAGTAAGACCGATTTGCCTAGGGTTTGTGGCAGTGGCTATGGCATCTGAACTCGGTGGCGCCGGATAGAAAGAATCAGTGGGGCCGAGTTTGACTTTAGGTTTAGGTCATATGTGGATGTGGGAAAGTAGTTGAGGGTTTTGGAGCATATCACTAAGCACTATGAAGCAAGAAACTCATTAAGGAACAGCTCATCCCTCCTTGATAGTATTGGCTTTTTCCTATAGACTCAATGTGATCTTGGATCACTAAAATATAAAATGTAGATCTTAAGCTTGAAGCTTGAGCCAATCCTTTTATCCTTAGTATTTTGAGGGGTCTAGTTTTCTCATCCATGCCATGCCATTCATTGAGCTTTCCTGAAATATTTGTCTTGGAATAGTATAAAGGACATATTCCCTAGGGGCAATAATAAAGTTATTATTTATTTCCTTATATCATGGTAAATGTTTATTATTCATGCTAGAATTGTATTAAACGGAAACATAATACATGTGTGAATACATAGAGAAACAGAGTGTCACTAGTATGCCTCTACTTGACTAGCTCATGAATCAAAGATGGTTAACTTTCATAACCATAGACATGAGTTGTCATTTGATTAACGGGATCACATCATTAGGATAATGATGTGATTGACTTGACCCATTCCGTTAGCTTAGCACTTGATCGTTTAATATGTTGCTATTGCTTTCTTCATGACTTATACATGTTCCTATTACTATGAGATTATGTAACTCCCATTTACAGAAGGAATATTTTGTGTGCTACCAAACATCACAATGTAACTGGGTGATTATAAAGGAGCTCTACGGGTGTCTCCGAAGGTACTTGTTGAGTTGACGTATTTTGAGATTAGGATTTGTCACTCCGATTGTCAGAGAGGTATCTCTGGGCCCTCTCAGTAATGCACATCACTATAAGCCTTGCAACCAATGTAGATAATGAGTTAGTTACGGGATGATGCATTACATAACGAGTAAAGAGACTTTCCGGTAACCAGATTGAACTAGGTATTGAGATACCGACGATCAAATCTCGGGCAAGTAACATACCGATGACAAAGGGAACAACGTATGTTGTTATGCGGTTTGACCGATAAAGATCTTCGTAGAATATGTGGGAGCCAATATGAGCATCTAGGTTCCGCTATTGGTTATTGACCGCAAACGTCTTTCGGTCATGTCTACATTGTTCTCGAACCCGTAGGGTCCGCACGCTTAAGGTTTCGATGACAGTTATATTATGAGTTTATGAGTTTTGATGTACTGAAGGATTTCGGAGTCCCGGATGAGATCGGGGACATGACGAGGAGTCTCGAAATGGTCGAGACGTAAAGATCAATATATTGGACGACTATATTCAGAGTTCGGAAAGGTTCTGAGTGATTCGGGTATTTTTCGGAGTACCACAGAGTTACGGGAATTCGCCGGGGAGTATATGGGCCTTATTGGGCTTTAGGGGAAAGAGAGAGGAGAGGCTGGGCGCGCCCCCCCCCAAGGCCTAGTCCGAATTGGACTAGGGGGAGGGGCTCTGCCCCCTCCTTCCTTCTCTTCTCTTCCCCCTTTCCTTGACTTCTACTCCTACTACTTGGAAGGGGGGGGGGAATCCTACTCCCGGTGGGAGTAGGACTCCTCCTTGGCGCGTCTCCTCCTGGCCAGCCGCCCCCTCCCCCTTGATCCATTATATACGGGGGCAGGGGCACCTCTAGGCATAACAACAATTGATCATTGATCTCTTAGCCGTGTGCGGTGCCCCCCTTCACCATAGTCCTCCTCGATAATATTGTAGCGGTGCTTAGGTGAAGTCCTGCGATGGTAGAACATCAAGATCATCACCACGCCGTCGTGCTGACGGAACTCTCCCTCGACACTCGGCTGGATCGGATTTTGAGGGACGTCATCGAGATGAACGTGTGCTAGAACTCGGAGGTGTCGTAGTTTCGGTGCTTGATCAGTCGGGCCATGAAGACGTACGACTACATCAACCGCGTTGTTCTAACGCTTCCGCTTATGATCTACAAGGGTATGTAGACAACACTCTCCTTTCTCGTTGCTATGCATCACCATGATCTTGCGTGTGGGTAGGATTTTTTTTTGAAATTACTACGTTCCCCAACAGTGGCATCCAAGCCTAGGTTTTATGCGTTGATGTTATATGCACGAGTAGAACACAAGTGAGTTGTGGGCGATACAAGTCATACTGCTTACCAGCATGTCATACTTTGGTTCAGTGGTATTGTTGGATGAAGCGGTCTAGACCGACATTACGTGTAAGCTTACGCGAGACTGGTTCTACCGACGTGCTTTGCACATAGGTGGCTGGCGGGTGTCAGTTTCTCCAACTTTAGTTGAACCGAGTGTGGCTACGCCCGGTCCTTGAGAAGGTTAAAACAGCACTAACTTGACGAACTATTGTTGTGGTTTTGATGCATAGGTAAGAACGGTTCTTGCTCAGCCCGTAGTAGCCACGTAAAACTTGCAACAACAAAGTAGAGGACGTCTAACTTGTTTTTGAAGGGCATGTTGTGATGTGATATGGTCAAGATGTGATGCTATATTTTATTGTATGAGATGATCATGTTTTGTAACCAAAGTTATCGGCAACTGGCAGGAGCCATATGGTTGTCGCTTTATTGTATGAAATGCAAATGCCCTGTAATTGCTTTACTTTATAGTCATAGAAGCAATAGATGGCATAACGACAACGATGCTACGATGGAGATCAAGGTGTCGCGCCGGTGACGATGGTGATCACGACGGTGCTTCGTAGATGGAGATCACAAGCACAAGATGATGATGGCCATATCATATCACTTATATTGATTGCATGTGATGTTTATCTTTTATGCATCTTATCTTGCTTTGATTGACGGTAGCATTTTAAGATGATCTCTCAATAATTATCAAGAAGTGTTCTCCCAGAGTATGCACCGTTGTGAAAGTTCTTCGTGCTGAGACACCACGTGATGATCAGGTGAGATAGGCTCTACGTTCAAATATGCAACGTTGTGAAAGTTCTTCGTGCTGAGACACCACGTGATGATTGGGTGAGATAGGTTCTACGTTCAAATACAACCGGTGCAAAACAGTTGCACACGCGGAATACTCAGGTTAAACTTGACGATCCTAGCATATACATATATGGCCTGGGAACACGGAGACCGAAAGGTCGAGCGTGAATCATATAGTAGATATGATCAACATAGTGATATTCACCATTGAAACTACTCCATCTCACGTGATGATCGGACATGGTTTAGTTGATTTGGATCACGTGATCGCTTAGATGACTAGAGGGATGTCTATCTAAGTGGGAGTTCTTAAAGTAATATGATTAATTGAACTTTAATTTATCATGAACTTAGTCCTAGTAGTATTTTGCAAATTATGTTGTAGATCAATAGCTCGCGTTGTTGCTTCCCTATGTTTTTATATGTGTTCCTAGAGAAAACTAAGTTGAAAGATGTTAGTAGCAATGATGCGGACTTTGTCCGTGATCTGAGGTTTATCCTCATTGCTGCACAGAAAAATTATGTCCTTGATGCACCGCTAGGTGACGGACCTATTGCAGGAGCAGATGCAGACGTTATGAACGTTTGGCTAGCTCAATATGATGACTACTTGATAGTTTTGTGCACCATGCTTTATGGCATAGAACCGGGACAACAAAAATGTTTTTGAAACATCATGGAACATATAAGATGATTCAAGAGATGAAATTGGTATTTCAGACTCATGCCTGTGGCAAGAGGTATGAGACCTCAGACAAATACTTCGCCTAAAAGATGGAGGAGAATTGCTCAACTAGTGAGCAAGTACTTAGATTGTCTGAGTACTACAATCGCTTGAATCAAGTGGGAGTTAATATTCCAGATAAGATAGTGATTGGCAGAGTTCTCTAGTCACCATCACCAAGTTACTGCAACTTCGTGATGAACTATAATGCAAGGGATGACGAAAATGATTCCCGAGCTCTTCGTGATGCTGAAATCGACGAAGGTAGAAATCAAGAAAGAGCATCAAGTGTTGATGATTGACAAGACCACTAGTTTCAAGAAAAGGGCAAAGGGAAAGAAAGGGAACTTCAAGTAGAATGAGAAGCAAGTTGTCACTCACGCGAAGAAGCCCAAAGCTGGACCAAAGCCTGAAACTGAGTGCTTACACTGCAAAGGAAATGGTCACTAGAAGCGGAAATGCCCTGGATATTTGGTGTATAAGAAGGATGGCAAAGTGAACAAGGGTATATTTGATATACAGGTTATTTGATGTGTACCTTACTAGTGTTTATAGTAGGCCCTGAGTATTTGATACTTGTTCGGTTGGTACAAATTAGTAACTTGAAACAGGAGATATAGAATAAACAAAGACTAGTTGATGGTGAAGTGACGTTGTGTGTTGGAAGTGGTTCCAAGATTGATATGATCATCATCGCACACACCCTATACTTTCGGGATTAGTGTTAAACCTAAATAAATGTTATTTGGTGTTTGCGTTCAGCATGAATATGATTTGATCATGTTTATTGCAACACGGTTATTCATTTAAAGTCAGAGGATAATTGTTGTTCTATTTACATGAATAAAGACTTCAATGGTCATACACCCAATGAAAATAGTTTGTTGGATCTCGATCGTACTGATACACATATTCATAATATTGATGCCAAAAAGATGCAAAGTTTATAATGATAGTGCAACTTATTTGTGGCACTGCAGTTTGGGTCATATCGGTGTAAAGCGCATGAGGAAACTCCATAAAGATGGATTTTTGGAATCACTTGGTTATGAATCATTTGATGCTTGCGAACCGTGCCTTTTGGGCAAGATGACTAAAACTCTGTTCTTTGGAACAATGGAACGAGCTACTGATTTATTGGAAATAATACATACCGATGTATACGATCCAATGAGTGTTGGTGCTCGTGGTGAGTATCGTTATTTTCTGACCTTCACAGATGATTTGAGCAGATATGGGTATATCTACTTAATAAAAAACAAGTCTAAAACATTTGAAATGTTCAAAGAAATTCAGAGTGAAGTGAAGAATCATCGTAACAAGAAAATCAAGTTTCTACGATCTGATCGTGGAGAAGAATATTTGAGTTACAAGTTTGGCCTTCATATAAAACAATGTGGAATAGTTTCACAGCTCATGCCACCTGGAACACCTCAGCTTAATGGTGTGTCCGAACTTCATAACAATACTTTATTGGATATAGTGCAATCTATGATGTCTCTTATCGGTTTACCACTATCGTTTTGGGGTTATGCATTAGAGATAGTTGCATTCACTTTAAATAGGGCACCATCAAAAGATGTTGGGATGACGCCTTATGAACTGTGGTTTGTCAAGAAACCGAAGTTGTCGTTTCTTAAAGTTTGGGGCTGCGATGCTTAGGTGAAAAAATTTCAACCTGATAAGCTCGAACCCAAATCAGAGAAGTGCGTCTTCATAGAATACCCAAAGGTAACTATTGGGTACACCTTCTATCATAGATCCGAAGCCAAGTTATTCGTTGCTAAGATGGATCCTTTCTAGAGAAGGAGTTTCTCTCGAAAGAAGTGAGTGGGAGGAAATAGAGCTTGATAAGGTAATTGTACCTTCTCCCGAATTGGAAAGTAGTTCATCACAGAAATTAGTTCTTGTGATTCCTACACCAATTATTGAGGAAGCTAATGATGATGATCATGAAACTTCAGATCAAGTTACTACAGAACCTCGTAGGTCTTCCAGAGTACGGTCCGCACCAGAGTGGTACGGTAATCCTGTTCTAGAAGTCATGTTACTAGACCATGATAAACCTACAAACTATGAGGAAGCGATGATGAGCCTAGATTCCGGGAAATGGTTTGAGGCCATGAAATCTGAGATAGGATCCATGCACGAGAACAAAGTGTGGACTTTGGTGGACTTGCCCGACGATCGGCAAGCCATAGAAAGTAAATGGATCTTCAAGAGGAAGACAGACGCTGATAGTAGTGTTACTATCTACAAAGCTCGACTTGTCACAAAAAGTTTTTAGACAAGTTCAAGGTGTTGAATACAATGAGATTTTCTCACTCGTATCGATGCTTAAAGTCTGTCCGAATCATGTTAGCAATTGCCACATTTTATGAAATCTGGCAAATGGATGTCAAAACTGCATTCCTTAATGGATTTATTAAAGAAGAGTTGTATATGATGCAACCAGAAGGTTTTGTCAATCCCAAAGGTGCTAACAAATTGTGCAAAGCTCCAGCGATCCATCTATGGACTGGTGCAAGCATCTCGGAGTTGGAATATACGTTTTGATAAGTTGATCAAAGCATATAGTTTTATACGGACTTGTAGTGAATCCTGTATTTACAATAAAGTGAGTGGGAGCACTACAGCCTTTCTGATAAGTATATGTGAGTGACATATTGTTGATCAGAAATGATGTAAAAAATTTCTGGAAAGCATAAAGAAGTGTTTGAAAGGAGTTCTTTAAACGAAAGACCTCAGTAAAGCTACTTACATATTGAGCATCAAGATCTATTAAGATAGATCAAGACGCTTGATAAGATTTTCAATAAATACATACCTTGACAAGTTTTTGAAGTAGTTCAAAATGGAACAGCCAAAGAAAGAGTTATTGCCTGTGTTGCAAAGGTATGAAATTGAGTAAGACTCAAATGCCGACCACGGCAGAAAATAGAAAGAGAATGAAAGTCATTCCCTATGCATCAGTCATAGGTTCTATAAAAGTATGCCATGCTATGGACCAGACCTATTATATACTTTGTCCTAGTTTGGCAAGGGAGTACAATAGTGATCTAGGAGTAGATCACTGGACATTGGTCAAAGTTATCCTTAGTGGAATAAGGATATGTTTCTAGATTATGGAGATGACAAAAGGTTTGTCGTAAAGGGTTACGTCGATACAATTTTTGGCACTGACCCAGATGACTCTAAGTCTTAATCTGGATACATATTGAAAGAGGAAGCAATTAGCTAGAGTAGCTCCGTGCAGAGCATTGTAGACATAAAATATATTTGCAAAATACATACGGCTCTGAATGTGACAGACCTGTTGACTAAACTTCTCTCACAAGCAAAACATGATCACACCTTAGTACTCTTTGGGTGTTAATCACATAGCGATGTGAACTAGATTATTGACTCTAGTAAACCCTTTGGGTGTTGATCACATGACGATGTGAACTATGGGTATTAATCACATACAGATGTGAATATTGGTGTTAAATCACATGGCGATGTGAACTAGATTATTGACTCTAGTGCAAGTGGGAGACTGAAGGAAATATGCCCTAGAGGCAATAATAAAGTTATTATTTATTTCCTTATATCATGATAAATGTTTATTATTCATGCTAGAATTGTATTAATAGGAAACGGAATACATGTGTGAATACATGGACAAACAGAGTGTCACTAGTATGCCTCTACTTGACTAGCTCGTGAATCAAAGATGGTTAAGTTTCCTAACAGTAGACATGAGTTGTCATTTGATTAATGGGATCACATCATTAGGATAATGATGTGATTGGCTTGACCCATTCCGTTAGCTTAGCACTTGATCGTTTACTATGTTGCTATTGCTTTCTTCATGACTTATACATGTTCCTATGCTATGAGATTATGTAACTCCCTTTTACCGGAGGAATATTTTGTGTGCTACCAAAAATCACAACGTAATTGGGTGATTATAAAGGTGCTCTACAAGTGTCTCCGAAGGTACTTGTTGAGTTGACGTATTTCGAGATTAGGATTTGTCACTCCGATTGTCAGAGAGGTATCTCTGGGCCCTCTCGGTAATGCACATCACTATAAGCCTTGCAACCAATGTAGCTAATGAGTTAGTTACGGGATGATGCATTACATAACGAGTAAAGAGACTTGTCGGTAACCAGATTGAACTAGGTATTGAGATACCGACGATCAAATCTCGGGCAAGTAACATACCGATGACAAAGGGAACAACGTATGTTGTTATGCGGTTTGACCGATAAAGATCTTCGTAGAATATGTGGGAGCCAATATGAGCATCTAGGTTCCGCTATTGGTTATTGACCGGAAACGTGTTTCGGTCATGTCTACATTATTCTCGAACCCGTAGGGTCCGCACGCTTAAGGTTTCGATGACAGTTATATTATGAGTTTATGTGTTTTGATGTACTGAAGGAGTTCGGAGTCCCGGATGAGATCGGGGACATGACGAGGAGTCTCTAAATGGTCGAGACGTAAAGATCGATATATTGGACGACTATATTTGGAGTTCAGAAAGGTTACGAGTGATTCGGGTATTTTTTGGAGTACCGGAGAGTTACGGGAATTCGCCGGGGAGTATATGGGCCTTATTGGGCTTTAGGGGAAAGAGAGAGGAGAGGCTGGGCGCCCCCCCCCCCAAGGCCTAGTCCGGATTGGACTAGGGGGAGGGGCTGCGCCCCCTCCTTCCTTCTCTTCTCTTCCCCCTTCCCTTGACTCCTACTCCTACTACTTGGAAGGGGGGTGGGGGCGAGAATCCTACTCCCTGTGGGAGTAGGACTCCTCCTTGGCGCGCCTCCTCCTGGCCGGCCGCCCCCTCCCCCTTGATCCTTTATATACTGGGGCAGGGGGCACCTCTAGGCATAACAACAATTGATCATTGATCTCTTAGCCGTGTGCGGTGCCCCCCTCCACCATAGTCCTCCTCGATAATATTGTAGCGGTGCTTAGGCGAAGCCCTGCGACGGTAGAACATCAAGATTGTCACCACGCCGTCGTGCTGACGGAACTCTCCCTCGACACTCGGCTGGATTGGATTTCGAGGGACGTCATAGAGGTTTACGTGTGCTAGAACTCGGAGGTGCCGTAGTTTCGGTGCTTGATCGGTCGGGCCGTGAATACATACGACTACATGAACCGCGTTGTTCTAACGCTTCCGCTTACGGTCTACAAGGGTATGTAGACAACACTCTCCCCTCTCGTTGCTATGCATCACCATGATCTTGCGTTTGCGTAGGAATTTTTTTTGAAATTACTATGTTCCCCAACATAGTATTAGCTCAATAAGCTATATGTTGTTAGGAATTACCAAAACCACCTAGGGATATTTGCACTTAAAGGAGCAGAGAGGAGTCATGCGAGGGGGGGGGTGGAGGGAGCGATCTGGGGCGGGCAGGGGAGATTTTTTTAGTCCTCTTTTAGTGAGCCCGAGGATAACTAGCCCAATTAGAACCTCTCCACCGGGCTAGTTGTTTTAGCTGGGTTAGAGAAATCTAGCTCAAACTAACCCCTCCTATTTCGATAATTTGAGGCTATTTCAACCCAAACTAGCTCTAACTCAGGGATCCAAACAAAGAGGAGTAGTACCGTACATGCTAAAGTCTGGACCGTAGCACATTGTTTTTTATGGCCATATCACCACATTGTTTTCTACTGTTGGTTCATTGGGCTACCGTGGTTCACACTGCTAGTTCACTCGGCTGTCGTGGTTTGCACTCCTCCGATGTGAGTAGTAGTAGTATATACCGCATCATTATTTGCTCCTTCTTACTACGTACTTCACCGACATGTGGGAGAGCCAGCATCCGGGTCGACGTGTCATGCACCAGATTAGAGTGTGGAACGGAAGGGGGGCATCACCCCGGTCGTAGCGCCAGTAATTCATGACTATAGTGAGTAGTCATATCACAAGTCTTTCCAGCAGTAACGCACCATCAAATCGCACAGCCCGACCTTTCCAGTAGTAGGTTTGAATTCGCCACTCCCTCACCCTCCTCGCCTCTCTGTCAAACCGCCTACCTGAAAACTTCCGCGCGTACTGCCCGGGAAAAGCCCCGCACTCAACTTTTAACTACTTGAAAATTGTTCGAACTTGTTCATTCTATATAAATACTAGTACTGTATGTTTATTCACCCGTGGGGTTGTTGAAAGCACAAGTGCTCCGTAGGTGGTTTTGGTAATTAATATCAACATATCTCTTGTTGGACTAACACTTCTACCTAGTATATTTCAGACAAGTTCAATAATGGAGTGGCATGGACTAAAGGATGTGGAACCCCTTCAAGATGCTAAGGACAAAGGATTGGCAAAAGCTTCAAGATCAAGACTCTGCATTTTATGTTTTAGTGATCCAAGATCACATTGAGTCTATAGGAAAAGCCAATACTATCAATAAGGGATGAGGTGTTTCTTAATGAGTTACTTGCTCCACAGTGCTTAGTGATATGCTCCAAAGCCCTCAACTACTTTCCCACATCCACACATATGTCCTAAACCTAAAGTCAAACTCGGCCCCACCGATTCTTTCTATCCGGCGCCACCGAGTTTAGATGTCATAGCCACTGCCACAAACCCTAGGCAAATCGGTCTCACCGATAGGGATCTCGGTCTCACCGAGATGGGATTGTAATCTCTATGTGTATGTCCATTATCAAAATCGGTCTCACCGAGTTTGAGCAATCGGTACTACCGAGATTACAATGCAAACTCTTTGGTTAACTTATTACCAAATCGGTCCCACCGAGTTTGAGTAATCGGTCCCACCGAGTTTGCCTGACCAACTCTCTAGTTAGCTTATTACCAAAATCGGTCTCACCGAGTTTGTGTAATCAGTCTCACCGAGATTACATTATGCCCTAACCCTAACCATATCGGTCCCACCGAGTTGCATTTCGGTCCCACCGAAAACCCTAACAGTCACATTGTTTACTAAATTGGTCTGACCGAGTTTGTTGATTCGGTCCCACCAAGATTGGTAAATTTGTGTGTAACGGTTAGATTTTGTGTGGAGGCTATATATACCCCTCCACCTCCTCTTCATTCGTGGAGAGAGCCATCAGAACGAACCTACACTTCCAACTTACCATTTCTGAGAGAGAACCACCTACTCATGTGTTGAGGCCAAGATATTCCATTCCTACCATATGAATCTTGATCTCTAGCCTTCCCCAAGTTGCTTTCCACTCAAATCTTCTTTCCACCAGATCCAAATCCTATGAGAGAGAGTTGAGTGTTGGGGAGACGATCATTTGAAGCACAAGAGCAAGGAGTTCATCATCAACGCACCATTTGTTACTTCTTGGAGAGTGGTGTCTCCTAGATTGGCTAGGTGTCACTTGGGAGCCTCCGACAAGATTGTGGAGTTGAACCAAGGAGTTTGTAAGGGCAAGGAGATCGCGTACTTCGTGAAGATCTACCGCTAGTGAGGCAAGTCCTTTGTGGGCGACGGCCATGATGGGATAGACAAGGTTGCTTCTTCGTGGACCCTTCTTGGGTGGAGCCCTCCATGGACTCGCGCAACCGTTACCGTTCGTGGGTTGAAGTCTCCATCAATGTGGATGTACAATAGCACCACCTATCGGAACCACGACAAAAACATCCGTGTCTCCAATTGCGAATTGATCCACCACATGACGATGTTGAACATGGATACGATGATGAGAATGATGATGATGACTTTGATCTTGATGATGCGATGAGACACTTTGGTCTTATGGCAAATCTTTGGGGATATATGGCAGGAGGAAAGGAATGGGTCCTTGACAGTGGATGTACCGATCGCATGACCGGAGATAAAGACATGTTTCATGAGCTTTCTGAAAATGATGGTCCTCGAAAGTATGTCACTTTCGGTGACAACTCAAAGGGTAAGGTGGTTGTCCTCAGTAAGGTGGCCATATCACATGATAGCTCCATTCAGAATGTTATGCTCGTTGAATCTCTTGGCTACAACTTACTTTCAGTATCTAGACTTGCTGATTTTAGGGACAATCATAAAATGTTCTTTACCGGTATACGTAGAGGTGATCTTTACATTGTTGACCTGACTAAAAAGGCTCAACCTGGAACTTGCTTCATTGCTAAATCCTCAAAAGGTCGGTTATGGCATAGACGACTAGGTCACGTCGGCATGAGAAACCTTGACAAGCTTATTAAAGGGAATCATATCCTTGGTGTTAACGATGTCATATTTGATAAGGATAGACTTTGCAGTGCTTGTCAAGCAGGTAAACAGGTTGGAGGAAGGCATCCCGTAAAGAACATCATGACCACAAGGAGGCCAGTTGAGCTACTTCACATGGATCTCTTTGGTCCCAACGCTTACAAAAGTCTCGGCGGAAATTCTTTTGGTCTAGTTATAGTTGATGATTTTTCAAGATTTACGTGGGTGTTCTTTCTCAGTGAAAAATCGCAGATCCAAAAGATCTTCAAAAACTTCGCCAGGAAGGCTCAAAATTAGTTTGAAGTGAAGATCAAGAAGGTTCGCAGCGACAACAGAACGGAGTTCAAGAACGCAAATGTGGACACCTTTCTTGACGAAGAAGGGATTTCACACGAGTTCTCGGCTACGTACACACCTCAACAAAATGGAGTTGTTGAGAGGAAGAACCGGACGCTCATCAAAATGTCGAGAACGATGCTTGATGAGTACAAGACGTCGAAGCACTTTTGGGCAGAAGCGATTGAGAGAGCTTGTCATGCAACAAATCGCTTGTATCTTCACAAGCTACTCGGCAAGACGGCATACGAGCTCCTCACCAGTAAAAAACCCCAAGTTGGATACTTACGAGTATTTGGTTCAAAGTGCTACATTCTTGATAAGCATTGTCGTTCTAAATTTGCTCCTAAGTCTCATGAAGGTTTCCTACTTGGTTATGGCTCAAACTCTCACACATACCGTGTCTATAGCATTTTCACCTGAAAGGTTGAAGAAACGGTAGATGTGAAGTTTGATGAATCTGACAGCTCGCAAGTAGAGCAATTGCCAATTGATGTAGGAGACAAAGACCCCTCAGAAGCAATCCAAGACTTGTCTATTGGCAAGGTTCGTCCAGCGGAGGTGAAGGAGAGTACCTCGTCAGTCCAAGTGGAAGCTTCTACTTCACAACAAGGTGAACCAAGAGTTGATACGGAAGCATCCATAAGTGGGACACACCAAGATGAAGAAAATGAGGAAGTGCATCAAGAACGTCAACAACCTCCTTCTCCACGACGACAAGAGAACGACAACGCCAATAATGAAGAAGGCCAAGAAGAAGAAGAACAAGATGAAGAAGATATTCAACCAAGACCCAAGAAAAAGCTTTCACGAGTTCAAGCAAGAATTGCTAAAGACCATCCCGTCGAGCAAATCTACAATGATATTCAAACCGGGAGAATCACTCGTTCTAAAACTCATTTCGCTAACTTTTGTGAAAACTATTCATTCATCTCTAGCATTGAACCTATGAAGGTTTAAGAAGCATTGGAAGATCCGGATTAGACAAATGCTATGCATGAAGAGCTATACAACTTTGAGAGAAATCAAGTTTGGACATTGGTTGAGAAGCCCGACGACAACCACAACATCATCAGTACCAAATGGGTGTTTTGCAACAAGCAAGATGAAGATGGACAAGTAGTTCGCAACAAAGAACGTCTCGTTGCCCAAGGCTACACACAAGTCGAAGGTATGGACTATGGTGAGACTTATGCTCCCGTTGCTAGACTTGAGTCCATTCGCATCTTACTTGCCTATGCTAATCACCATGATATCACCTTGTCCCAAATGGACATTAAAAGTGCTTTTCTAAATGGTGAAATAGAGGAGGAAGTTTATGTTAAACAACCTCCCGGCTTTATCAATCCTAAGAAACCCAATCATGTCTATAAACTTCGCAAAGCTCTTTATGGTCATAAACAAGCTCCTAGAGCTTGGTACAAATGCTTAACTAAGTTCCTACTTGAAAAAGGATTTGAAATTGGGAAAATTGATTCTACACTTTTTACTAAAAGGGTTAATGGAGAATTATTTGTATGCCTAATTTATGTTGATGATATTATATTTGGATCAACTAACCCTCATTATAGTGAGAAGTTTGGAAAGCTAATGTCGGAGAAGTTTGAGATGTCAATGATGAGTGAACTCAAATTCTTTCTTGGGTTGCAAATCAAGCAAACTAAGGAAGGTACTTTTGTCTCTCAAACAAAGTACACTAAGGACTTATTCAAGAAGTTCAATATGCAAGAATGCAAAGGTATGCCTACACCCATGCCTACTAGTGGACATCTTGATTTGACCAAAGATGATGAACCGGTAGATCAAAAGGTTTATCGCTCTATGATTGGTTCATTGTTATACCTATGTGCTTCACTTCCCAATATTATTGTAAGTGTGTGCATGTGTGCAAGATATCAAGCTGCTCCTAAAGAATGCCATCTTAAGGCTGTGAAAAGGATAGTGAGATACTTAATCCATACACCAAATTTTGGCATTTGGTATCCTAAGAGGGCCTCTTTCAATCCTATTGGCTACTCCGACTCGGACTATGCTGGAGACAAGGTTGATAGAAAGTCCACTTTGGGTACTTGTCAATTTCTTGGTAGATCTCTTGTGTCTTGGTCTTCCAAGAAACAAAACTCGGTATCCTTATCCACCGCCGAAGAGGAATACATTGTCGCTGGTTCATGTTGTGCTCAATTACTTTGGATGACCCAAACTCTTAAAGATTATGGGATATATGTGAAACATGTTCCATTAATTTTTGACAATGAAAGTGCTATCAAAATTGCTCATAATCCTGCGCAACATTCTCGAACTAAGCATATTGAAGTTCGTCACCATTTCATTCGAGATCATGTTGCTAAGGGTGACATTAAACTTAAGCATGTTCGCACTGAAAAGCAATTAGCGGATATATTTACTAAACCTCTTTATGAGAAAGTGTTTTGCAGGTTAAGAGGAGAATTGAACATCATTGATGCTTCAAACTTGGAGTGGAAACTCCATTGGATACATGCGAGACATGAGCTTATGACTAATCCTTGATATTTCTCTTATGATGAAAATCAAATGTCTTGGATATATTTGCATCTTGCATGTCATCTAATCCATGTAGGTACTTGGTTTAATCAAATTCCATGAGATTGTAACCTACTCACATCTTGATCAATCTCTACATCACCAAGTCTCTACACTATGGTGGTTGAAGACAAGGAAGCACAAAACCATTCGAACATATCCTTTGACAAATTTATTATTGAGCTTCATGATTGTCATTTTGGACAAACAAGTGCTCTTCCTTGCAAAAACTAGGAAGATGAACTCAAATTCCAAGTGGTGCTCCCAACTCTTGATGAGCTACATCAACCTTGAGCAACCCACACAAGTTCAACTACATGATCATGATCAACACCACCACCCAAGGTATGTTATTCCATCTTAGAGAAGCTTTACTCCAAGACATGAGTTAAAGCAACTCGACAAGATGTGAATACATCAAGATGCTTAAATGAAAAATGGTAACCCCATTTTGAGCTTAAACGATGAGTATGACCTATCATAAAGTGATCTCACTTGACTCCTAAGTCAATATACTCTAACATAGGTGACTTTGCTGCCGACCAATTCTAGATGAAGTTCTCTCGTGTTAGTTTCTGTGCTCTTGCATTTGTCTCATGCATATTTGTTTCCCCTTTGATAAAAAAACTTCATCTAGATTTCTTTCTTTTCTTATTTGTTCTGTATTTTCCTGCATCTAATTTGTTGCATATCATTCAGTTAATTACTAGTCTAGTGAGGTGAGGTGACAAGTGTTTTCTCTGCGATGAACTCGATCTCACTGATTTGTTGTTTCCGGCCCAACTGAATCCTCTCGGTGCAACCGAAGCATACCACTCGGTGCTACCGATTTCACTACAGGAAAAACATTTTGCCACTTATTCATCTTTACTTATGATCCAGCTCCACTCAATGAATCTTGTCCTCTACAAGCATCACATTTTTATCAGTGCTTTGTACTGTGACTCAAGGATCAAACCCATTCACGACAAATTCTAGAAGGCCCTTCTTGGAAATTGATGTCAAAGGGGGAGAGAGAGATCACATCAAAGCTTATCACTTAGAGAGATCACATCCAAGCTTATCTTATCACTTCCAAAGGGAGAGAGAGTATCACTTCCACAGGGGGAGAGAGAGATCTCCAGGGGTAGAGAATACTCAAGAAGAGAGTAATTCTCAAGGATCCCGGATGCTTGGTGTTCAAGAGGAGAGATGCCACATGTCTACTTGAGGGGAAAGACATGTTCTTATGTGCTTATTTGCATTAGCTCTGTTCATTTGTTCCTTTCAGCTCTAATTTTCTGTTCCCTATCTTCTCCCAGTATCCCATGCTAGATTCAGGGGGAGCAAGACATCTAAGGGAAAGAAATCATTTAAATCCATTCCATATCTTTACCTTTGAGGACATGTCTAATTCAATGTGGTACTTGGTACTCACTCTCTACATGTCATCCCAGTCTTGGTATTCTTGTGGTTTCTTCTGTTTGCTCTGGCTAGTAGGTGTATATGTATTATCTAACCTTGTTTACGCAGGTTCATTCCATCCTAAGCCAACTCAAGACCACAAGGTAAGTATATGCGTCATAATCATGTGTATGAGGAATTCATGCTGATGTACATACTATTTGCAAGGACTCATGAGCATGAAGGTATTTCTTTAATATTCTTTGCTCTGATGCATATGGCCAAGATACATGTAACACATTGCATACTCTGTCATGTTCATCCATTCACATGCTTCCATATTCCATATTCACATGATTGCATACATGTAGGGGGAGCCTATGCTTGTTGCATGTCTTTCCAAAGCTTTACTTGCTATTCTTTATATCTTTATCTAAAGCTTTGATGCATGTTGCCATCAATTACCAAAAAGGGGGAGATTGAAAGCACAAGTGCTCCCTAGGTGGTTTTGGTAATTAATGTCAACATATCTCTTGTTGGACTAACACTTCTACCTAGTATATTTCAGACAAGTTCAACAATGGAGTGGCATGGACTAAAGGATGTGGAACCCCTTCAAGATGCTAAGGACAAAGGATTGGCTAAAGCTTCAAGATCAAGACTGCATTTTATGTTTTAGTGATCCAAGATTACATTGAGTCTATAGGAAAAGCCAATACTATCAAGAAGGGATGAGGTGTTGCTTAATGAGTTTCTTGCTCCATAGTGCTTAGTGATATGCTCCAAAGCCCTCAACTACTTTCCCACATCCACACATATGACCTAAACCCAAAGTCAAACTCGGCCCCACCGATTCTTCCTATCCGGCGCCACCGAGTTTAGATGTCATAGCCACTGCCACAAACCCTAGGCAAATCGGTATCACCGATAGGGATCTCGGTCTCACCGAGATGGGATTGTAATCTCTCTGTGTATGTCCATTATCAAAATTGGTCTCATCGAGTTTGAGCAATCCGTACTACCGAGATTACAATGCAAACTCTTTGGTTAACTTATTACCAAAATTGGTCCCACCGAGTTTGAGTAATTGGTCCCACCGAGTTTACCTGACCAACTCTTTGGTTAGCTTATTACCAAAATCGGTCTCACCGAGTTTGTGTAATCAGTCTCACCGAGATTACGTTATGCCCTAACCCTAACCATATCGATCCCACCGAGTTGCATTTCGGTCCCACCGAAAACCCTTCCCTTTACATTATTGCAAGTTGCATGCTTTAATTTCCGCTGCTCATATACTCTTTGCATGCTTGCTTGAATTGTGTGAAGATTGCTTGACTTGTGCTAAGATTGCTAAAATCTGCCAAAAACTAAAATAGGGAAAAGGCTTAATTTTTATTTGGTCAAGTAGTCTAATCAACCCCCCCTCTGGACTTACTTACACTTCTTCTCAAGGTCCTACAGTTGTTCAATGAATGGAGGGTCAGGGAGCACAAGTGAACAATACTAGTACTACTACTAGTAGTAAGTAGGAGTCGTACAGTTAGCCACCTTAAATAGAGAGTGTCTTTTCTTTAATGTCACGTACACAAATTGAAACGCTTGTTGTGGAGAGAAAAAGATAATCACTCCATTATATATGTAGCCAGGGGCCTGAGCGCTTTCTTTACTAGGGTTGCTCTTGTCATTCTCTCATCCTCTCCAGATCTAAACAAGACAGCGGTAGCGACATTTTCTCTTTGCTCAACGCTGGTCATAGATCCGGTCGGATTGCTTCGATCGGTGTGTATAGAGGACTAAAAGGTGCATCGTTCACACGGTCATCGCCGCTGAGGGAGGAAACCCACAGCTGCCGGTGGGGCCTGATCCTCTGCCTGTGCCCTTCTCTCCGACACAGCACCGGCTCAGGAGATCCTCCGACCATGCTTCCTCTGTGTCATATTGTGCACAGGTCGGACCTACCGCCGCCGACATCCCGACGAACCTCAGGTAAAAGTTCTTCAAAAGCGGCCTTGCTCTAGTGACCTAGCTCCCCACGTGTCTGCATGTGCATCTTTTTCTACTTCCATCAGCTCTTCCAAATCAACCTAAATTTTTAGTATTATTAGAGGTAAATCTACTTCATGCATTCGAATCTAGGACTTGGTTCAAACAACGAAGAAAGGGGGGGAAATCATAGCATGAATCTAGGACTTGATTCAAAGAGGAAATAACAGGGGGAAGTAGTAGAGAGAGGATACCCAACCTATCTCTTGGTTGAAAAGGGAAATAATGGGAAAACTCAGTACAAATTGGATAAGGAACAGATCTATTATTGGTTAAAAAAAGGATAGAAAGTGGCGGCTGGTGGAAAAGTCAACAGAGTATGTCCAGGATTAGATTTGCTGCCCTCACATAGTAAAAGTTCTCCAGGATTATATTTGCTGCCCTCACATAGTAAAATTTCTCCAGGATTAGATTTGCTGCCCTCATAGAGCTTGAACAAACTCCGCATCACCACGTTATGCCTCCTTGTAGGTACATTGTGCTGATGCGTCCACTATCGTATGTCATTATACCAACCTTTTGCTGTTGTTAATGTAAGGGTGCATGTAAAATAAAGCGATCACATCGTCACCTTAAGGACATGTCTAACCAGTGTTATTGTTAATCTAATGCCTCCAGTGATATGATGCAGTTAAACTGTATTAACAAATGGTACTCCTGCTGTTTCCCCAGTATGATAAGTAAGCTGCTTCTTTACGCTGCTGAGTGACCTGGTGTCCCCATGGTCCCATGCCCTTAAACCAACTCTTTAGCTGCTGTTGATTTACTGTATCTGGTAAACAAGCAATGCCACCATTAAAGTAAACCCATATTTGACGAATGTCATAGTTGATCGTAATGCTTCCGGTAACATGAAGCATTGCTAACGTTTTAAAATTTCTACTATCCTTGCGTGATTGCCATGAACATAATTAAGATGCTTCTTTTCATTTCATGTATGTTTCGTATATTCTTATTGCCCAGCAACTTTTTACTTTCTATCTTTTTGTGCAGATAGGGATATCCATTTCACCTTGTTGCTATTGTGACCTTTTGGTGAACTGCACAAAACACTTTTTTTGGAATGAGTGTCTTGTGCAGTTCAACTAAAATGTCACGTGGGCAACATCTCTCAATTTTGGTGGAACTGCACAAAATGGTGACTGGAGTTCCCAAAATCTCCGTCAAATTCTGTTGGTAATCTCGTGCAACATTTTATTGGCCTTTGCAAGATGAGTTGTCACTGTCACCACAATGGCACTTTATTTTAGTGGAACTGCACAAAAGGATATGCAAATTATAGTTGCACCTTACATGAGCAGGATAGCCAACCTAAATGTTGCTCAATTTTAGTGCAACTACTAAAGAAGAACCTGCCAGCTCATGAGAGCAAGTACTTCTTGCTAGCTGGATTGTGCAATCTTTGCTTCACTTCAGGTGAAATGCAGAAAAAGGCACATGAATTGAATCATGGATCTACAGGTTAACCTCATCCGAGTGGAGTTGCAGGTTCACCAGATCGAGTCGTGGCGGCATAGGGCCCCTCACACCGGTCAGTACTGTCCTTTATCAACATGATTGTGCTTTTTCATGTTGTGCCAACGTTGTATTTTTTAAACAAATTTATTATATCGCAATCTTTCTCGTTTTGGAAATAAAGTTTGCTTAAACTAGTGCCACTATTATAGTAATTTCAAGGGATGCGTCAAAGATTGACGCATCAGGGACATAGATAGTATTGGTGGCCAAAAGAAAAGGCCAATGTTTGTACAACCATCTCTACGGCTGCTAGAGTCCTAGATCCATGCTCTTTCATATCTGTGCAAACAGGAATACTCTACTACAGATGTTGTGATGGTCAAGAGCATTCGCCAAGTTCTTGGGTTGCATGACACGGCTAGCTAAGATGGATTCAATTTCGATATTCACTTTATCAAAAGGCTCTAATGGGTTGGCTCTGAATCTTGAAAGCTGGGAATCAATGAGATGTGTAGGCATCTTTGTTGTACTTATTATTTGAATCTTATTTGTTGGTTCTGAATCTTGGAAGCTGGGAATCAATGAGATGCGTAGGCATCTTTGTTGTACTTATTATTTGAATCTTATTTGTTGGTTCTAAATCTTGCAAGCTGGAAAACACGGCATGATGATGCAGAGGACATCAACCATAACAAACTGTTCAAACTTGGTAGTATTGTCTGTGCGAAAGTGCGGAAAACGTGCTGATCATGTGCGTCCTGAGAATAATAATTCTAATTGTTGTGCATGTTGATCCTGCGGCACTGATAGAATGAGCCAATGCATTGCTTGTTTTAAGAATACATTTTAATTAAAGATAATTAAATTTAAGTAAAGTGACCACTAATACTTGTTATTATAGTACCAATATAGACCTGCTCGTGAACCAACATGTGTGGCCGAAGAGGTTTCTTAATGGAGGCGTTTGAATGCGCCGAGGGTGCATATTCTGCCGGACGTGCAGCGGGCGATGGATGGGTAGTAACTGTTGTCGCCTATACACACTCAGTTTACTGTTGGATCTAGTTCCCCAAGAGCTGAAAAAAGAACTGCTGTTGCCGCTTACTCACTCGTTCACTTGAAGAGACTCAAATGGTGATCCGAGGGGTGAGCCTACTGGATATGGACTTCAGCAAGGAGTTCACCTTTGAGTTCTCCATTCAGTCCCATGGAGGCACCAAATTGAATGTGATGTACACCAACGATCCGAACTCGGTGAAGCTCTGCCTCACCGAGTTCAAGTAGTACCTACAGGACGAGAAAGCACAAGGTCGCAGGACTAGACCTTATGCCCATCCATTCGTCTCCAGACAGGGACCAAGAGATCGCGGTCGCCCAGTTATGCGTGCGGGACGAGGTTCTCATCTACCACTGCTGTAGGGCCATCAGAAGTTCTGGAGCATTCGCCCGTTTCATCGGCAGCGCCGACTGCACCTTCGCTACAGTGGAGAGAAGGAAGAACGCGACAATTCGGCCATCTGGAGCAACAAGCTTGTCAACATCCAGAAGTAATACAAGATCATCGAGAATGGGAAGGAGAAGAACTCCGTGGTTGACCTCGCCGAGACCATCATCAACCCCTGCTACGCCAACGTGAAAGAAGACAACGATACCAAGGAGCTCCACCGGCCACCCTGCACCCGAACAAGTCAACCCTCGTACTCCCCTCCGTCTGCGTCTTCCCCCGCTCCGGTTCGTTCAGTCCGCGGTATCGACGTCATCCTCCGTCTTGGTGCTCTCGCCGCGGCGCCGCCGTCTGTCGTTCCCAACATGGTCAGCAAAATAAGAGGAATTGGGAGACAACTGTTTGTCGAGAGGCTGACAGTCACGGGCCCACCAGGTCCATGGCCTAGGTTTTGTTGTTTAACATGGGCAGCCCACGACATGTTTCAATGTTTTTTGGATCAAGCGGCCTCTGGGCCTCCAAACCTAGCTTGTCTATAACATCAGCAGCCCAAGTTATGTTTGCTTTTTCAAGACGACGCATAGCTCAGTTCTATTTTTCTATATGAATGCAAAACTGAACCTATGTTTTCCCTTCTATAATAGTGTGTATATATCATATATATATATATCTTATTATATATATATATATATAGAAACAACATAAGGTTCTGTTAAACCTATCGTTCGTCCAACCATTTTATAGACCTTCCCACTTCCTTTATTTTTTGTTTTCATTAATCCTATATCTCAATTTTCTTTCACTTTCTTTTTCGATGTAAACTGGGTTTTCTCCCAGTACTTTTCCTAGAACCAACTCAACTGTCCCACGTCTAGCCTAAAAATAATAATGCCCCACGTCCTATTAACTCATCAAATTAAAATGATATTTATTTCGTAAATTGAAAGTTCTTACAAAATAATAATAATAATTGTTTATATATAACTTGGCAAGTTAACTCCTAGTGATTGCGTACATAAGCTTGCAAAGATTTTACTGACCGATGCAGTAATAGACGTGCAATCATATGTTTATGTTTTTATAACATTTCTCCGTCCAGCCCAACATGATATTTTCACCCAGCCCAGCAAGTCTGCGGATTTCAAGAAAAATGCAAATGGGCTTTAAATTCTACCATATATATAAACGGGCTGCATAGATGCTACATCATTGTTTCACCCAGCCCACCAAATGGACTAAAAAACAAATGGACTGGCTGACATGTGGGCCAGTAGGTCGAATCCTAAGCAAGGCGTTTGATTTACATCCAACGGCCGACATTCTTCTTCAATCTGTCATCTTCTTCCCCCAGCGCTGCCAGGACTGCCTGCTCCAGCCTCCGGCGTCCAGTGGCGTTGTTTTGCATGCCTCATAGCGAAATGCTACCCCGCCAATGGCCAGGTCATCCCTCCACTCCACACCTCATGTTATTCTCTGCCGAGTGTAGGCCCACCCCACACCCGAACCAGTCAAGTTTCCCACTCCTCTCCATCTGCGACTCCACTGCCGTGTCTTCCCCATCTCCGGGTCGTTCCAATCTGGGGCCTCGTCGTCGTCCACTGCCTCGCTGCGCTCGGCGCGGCATGGTCAACAAACGAGAGTCATCGAAAGAGGATTGTACGTGAGAACCTGACAGCTGGGACCCACGAGGTCCATGGTCGCACGCAAGGAAAGTTCCTCCTTATTGAGTTGTTTCCTCCCCCTAACAGCTAGGACCCGCCAGCTGTATCTTCGCATGGAAGGAAGTGCCTCCTTGTTATGCAAAAAAAAAATATTCCTCCCGATGACAGCTGGGACCCGGCAGATTTGTTGGCTGACTTATGGGCCTACTAAGCAGATGTGTACACATGGCTTTGTCAACTTAATCAACAAATTATTCTAGCAACTGGACTATTGGATGTTAATCCAACAACCGTGCTCCTTCTTCAACCTCTTTTCTTACTCCTGTCTCCCATGGGCGGCAGTGCTGCCGCGTGTCGGTGTCAAAACAGACGGACCTCGGGTAGGGGGTCCCGAACTGTGCATCTAAGGATGATGGTAACAGGAGGCGGGGGACATAATGTTTACCCAGGTTTGGGCCCTCTCGATGGAGGTAATACCCTACTTCCTGTTTGATTGATCTTGATGGTATGAGTATTACAAGAGTTGATCTACCATGAGATCGTAGAGGCTAAACCCTATAAGCTAGCCTATGATTATGATCGTTCTTGTCCTACAGACTAAACCCTCCGGTTTGTATAGACACCGGAGGGGGCTAGGGTTACACAGAGTCGGTAACAGGTAAAGGAATCTTCATATACGAATCGCCAAGCTTGCCTTCCACGCAAAGGAGACTCCCATCCGCACACAGGACGAAGTCTTATATCTTGTATCTTCATAGCCCTACACTCCGGCCAATGTATATAGTACAGCTGTCCAAGGACCCCTTAATCCAGGACTCCCTCAGTAGCCCCTGAACCAGGATTCAATGATGATGAGTCCGGCACGCAGATTGTCTCTGGCATTGCAAGGCGGCTTCCTTCTCGGAATACTCCAAAGTAGATCTTTAACACAAGAATCGTGGCCGGCTCTGCAAAACAAATTCCACATACCACCGTAGAGAGTACAATATTCCACAAATCTAATCTGCTGACAACTCACAGGGTGAAATCATGCCATGGTCCGGTCTTTATTCGAACTGTTTTTCCAACCTGCTACTCCATGTTTTGCGAGGCAGTTTTATTGGCACGTCTTGTCGAAGCAGAGATCATGTTCCCTTATTACAGGATTCTCATCAATACAAGCGTGGATAACGCAATCATTCTGTTGGTATGATTCCTTGGGAATAGGCAAGTTTCAAAGGCCACGCAGGGGACGTTTGATATTCATCCTCTTTATAAAGAGGCCAAGACCTGTCCTTTTCTTTCCACGCTAATCCTCTCCTTCTTCCACCTCGAGTTCCAACACCCAAGGTTTAGCCCAAGCGCTTCAGACCTACGACCATGTCCGGATCCAGCCTTCAAGGCCGATGGACGGCCTCTTCTGTCACAGAGGAGGACATCATGAAGCTTAGGGAGGCAAGGTACTTGACTATGGAAATCCTTCACAGGCTTCCTGCTCAAGGGCAGGTTATCCCTACTCCCAAATCCAATGAGAGGGTCGTGTTTATCCCTCACCTCCTCCGAGGACTAGGCTTTAGCCTTCATCCCTTCGTAAGAGGGCTCATGTTCTATTACGGACTAGACTTCCACAATCTAGCTCCAGATTCCTTCCTCCACATCTCATCATTCATTGTAGTATGTGAGTCCTTCCTCCGAATTACTCCACATTTCGGCTTATGGACCAAGACCTTCAATGTGAAGCCGATGATAATCGACAGGAGACATGCGGAGTGCGGAGGTGATATAATAATCAAATTGGCCTACATTGCCAGGCCAAAGGGTTCCTTCGCTGAAGCTCCTGACCTATGGAAACGGGAGTGGTTTTATATTACGGAACCTCGGGGTACAAAGTGGGCGGCTTCACCTGTCTTCTGATCGGGTCCTCCGCCGCAGCTTGCGTCGTGGATCAACAAGGCGCTGGATTGGGGATCGCTAGATGAAGTGCAAACACTGCAAATCCTTGTTCGAGGCCTTATTAAGAAGGACGTCGATCTCACCAAGGTAATCCAAGTCATGTTAGTTCGTCGGGTCCTGCCATGCCAGTGTCGGCCTCTCCATATGTGGGAGTTCAATCCGGAAGGACCACAAACCGTTCAGCGCTTCTTCGGCACAACACTCGAAGGGATGTATAAATTGTTCTTCGGGTCACGAAAAAGGTGCCCAGACACTACAGAGGATGCCGGTCTCGACTGCAACCACCCAGATTCCCCGGTAAGTACTCAGGTTCCGAACACATTTTTAAGTTTCCCATGACAATATTCTGAGAAAACCATACTCTGCCAGGGCTGGATAAAGAAGGCGGAGATGATCAGGTGTTCGGCTCCTCTTCGCAAAAACTCCGTAGATCTAGTGTTAACCAGGATGTTGGCTCCGGCACCTTATCAAGTGCCTCTAAGGGAAGAAAAGGAGAGCAGTGGGGAGGCCAAAAGTGGCCTTCATACTAGAGGTACGTCACTCACCGTATCCGGGGAAATCGGGGCTCCCGTGTCAGAGAATTAACAGGGAGGAGAATATAACATTCCATCTCCCCACGGGAATAGGAGAGCCGCCTTCGAAGACCTGAAGGCAGTGGCCTCCAAGCTAGCTAAGAAATCCCAATCAGGGGGTCCGGATTCGGGAGGCAATATGACCACACGGCGCCCACAAGGGGGTCAACCGTTAGTCGAACCGTAGGTAAACGGAGGTGCTTGATAAGCATACCCCATTCATTTCTTGTTTGTGAGGGTAATATCTTGAACGCATGTATTGCAGTTCGGCCTGCAGCCTTCCTTAACAATCTTCGTCTTCGGGGGATCTTCTTCCAGAGATGATGGAGAGCGAAACGCCTCCTCATACCTCCCCGCCCTACAAGGTGGACGACCCCGAGGTGTCTTCCCGAAGGATCTCTCCCGATTCGCAAAAGAGGACAAGGCCAGAAGGTGACTCTTCAAACGCCCGAGGTCCGGGATGTTCGGCTCCTAGAGAGACCAGCAACAGAAGCCCCGGATGATCCGATATACAGCCAGATACATTAACGGTTCTTCTGCGGCAAGCGCCTATCTCATAAGAACATCGTACCTTAATGGGTATGGTGATTGGGAGAATTTCATCCGCAAAAAGTGGATTGAATGAAGCTTTTACGAGCCTGCTAAGAGGCTTTGAGGTACATGATGTGGCATTTTTTGATTGTATCGTGAATGCAAGGTGCACTGTGTATAGATAGTAGCCCCTGAGACTCTGGTTGCTGTCGGTGGGAAACGACACCTATGGGATCATTGGAATCCCTTCTACGGTTGTGCGACACGGAATCGTGAGAAGAGCAGGACTAGAGGATGGCACAAAGGGGATTTACCCAGGTTCGGGCCGCAAAGATGCGTAAAACCCTACGATCCTGCTTTGGTGGTTGTATTAGGGTTCTTGAGCTCTTGAACTACCTCCTGGTGATGCGAGGTTCAAAAGAGCCGAATCCCCCCTCAGTATGCCATGGGTCTCCTTTTATAGGCGAATGGGGCTGCCATAGTGGCACACAGGAGGGGGAAAGTGCTACAGCCCAGCGTGGTTATCGCTAGCATTACAGGACGAGACACATTAAATGCGGGGCTTAGGTGTCCTTCGCTTTATCGGGGAACGGGAGTGAGGCCCGTCCCGTTCGTCACCACCCTTCCTTGCTTTGACACGCGCCCCAGCCAGCAACGCATGCAGTGCCATGTAGCCAGGCAGGCAGCTGAGGTGGCGCGGTGGTGGGGTCTCCACGAAGGCTCGTATGCTGCCACGCAGGTGCCTGCCCAGCTGGTTGGGTCGGTGGCTGCGTATGAAAGGTGGCAGGAACTTGTGTGGTGTGGGTCTATCAGTGGCCTTGCCGGGTGGCCCGGCAAGGGTCTTGCCGCGGCGCGCTCGCTTCCCCGGCAAGGATCTTGCCAGGGGGGCCCGGTGGTTTCCTTCGGTGAGGATGGTCGCCTCCCTATCCTCTCTTGATCTTGATTGCTCTTTGTCTTCACAAAGATCTGCATGCCACCACGGAGGTGCCTCCCGAACCCTGTCCCAATGCGACTGCTCAGCATTGGTGGGCTCGAAGGTAGCTCGCTCGGCAGGTGGGGACGAGCTGCCCCGACAAGGATCTTGCCGGGGCTGCTGAGGTTGCCCCCGGCAAGGGCCTTGCCGGGGCAACCTGCATTGCCCAAGCGACCTTTGTGGTCCTGGTCCTTCGTTGTTTGCTTTGCTTGTCATTGTGGCTTTGACTTTCCTCCGGCTTCCCTCTCTTGCCTTGCTCTCGTGTGGTCGTGGCAGGTGGCTCTGACTGCCCGTGCACAAGTAAAGGGGTAAAAAGCTAGGCCCCTACTTTTGCACACCGACAGCAGCCCCCGGGCCTGGGCCACACATAAGCGCGGCACGTTGTTGGGCCAGGCCTAGAACGGTGCGTGGGCAGTAGAGGTGGATTTTACCGCGGCCACTATTCTGCCCGCTGCGCTTCCCCATGACCTGCATTGAACGCGCGACGTGGGGGTCGTGCGCGTGCGTGACGTGGGCATGCTGGCGTTACCTTGTGGTGGACACTAAAGAGGCGGCTTGCGTGTCTCTTTGAGACCGCAGGGCCGCCCCTCATTTACTGCCCTCGCTCGGCAACCGTCGCCCCACGCGTCCCATTGTGTTCGCCCCTTGCGCCACGTTCGCCGCATGCAGAGCGAATGACAGGCGCAGGGGTCGTGGGGAATCGTGCTAGTGCGGGTTGATTCCCTTGCGCCTTCAATGGAGCGAGGAGGGCGGTCGACAGCCCCGCTTGCTGTCATTCCAAGAGGCTGGGTTGGCTGGGAGGGGCGGCCGAGCCCCGCCCCGGCCTCTTTATAAAGAGGGGAGCGAGAGGGACGGCGCCTCTCAGTCCTTCGCCATCTGCCTCTCTCCATTCCTGCTTCCTTTCTTCTTTCGCCTTGGCGAGGGGGCGCGGTGATGCTTCATCAGTGGTAGCGAGGGTTTCGGCCAGACAACGCATCACTCCTCCCCAGGAACTTGTTGCGGCGGAGCCGGCCGCTAGAGGAAGGGGGAGGGGGTGAGGCCGAAGCCGCCGTGGAGCTCGAGGGAGAGGAGGACGGGGCGGCAGATCTGCCTCACCCCCTCCGGCAGCCCTTCCTCCGATGGAGGGCCATGCTGGGAATAATCCCTGCGAATTCTTCGTCAGGCTACGCCATCCGCCACACCGTCGCCTTCGCCTTCCAATCCCGTTTGCACGGGAGATGGAGCTGAATCCGCCGCAGGCGCTGCGGCTACACATGAGGGGTTGTGGGAACAGTGGCACGTGGTCGATGTCGAGTTCCCCGCCCCCCACGTCATGTACCTTCACCGAGGGTGCAAGACCTTCGCTCGCCTCCACAGCTTGACGGACGGGCTCGCTCTCCATTTCAAACTAATGGAGGGAGGCCTCCTCTCCGTCAAGATTTTCGGGCACTCGGGACCCGTGTGAGTTGCTGCGTAGAGAGCTCCTCCGATGATGAAGAATCCTCCTCAAGCAAGAGTGGCGAGGAAGACAACGGAAGTGACGACGAGGGCAGCGGGCGGCAGGATGACGGGTTCGACTAGGCGTCGGGCACTGCTCCGAGCGGCACCGGCGGCCCCATCATCCGTGTTGCTGGCTCCTTTAACTTCTCGGGGTCGCCTCCTTGGGCGGCTAGCGTAGGGAGGCTGCAGAAGGGGAAGAGGACGAGCGGCAAGGCCGTCAAGTCGGAGTGCGCGGACACCGACGCCTTCGTCGTGTGTTGGTGTCCTGCCGCCTCGTCTTCGAGCTCTACCTCCGGCACCGCCACCACCATCCAGCCCTCGGACGGCCGCCGAGAAATCCTCTTGGTGTCTGCTGCCACTCGTAGCTCGCCTAGGCGCCCCTTTTGCCCTTTTGCTTTCTTGTTCCATTTCCTGAGGAGAGGGACAAGAAAGGGATTATGGGTACTATGTATATTTTTAGTCATGTAAGCCTTCGGGCCTTCATTAGCTTTATGACTCGTATTCCCTTTGTTCATGTTTTTCATTTGGTATGGACTGTACCTGTATGGGATGTTTTTAATGAAAAAGGGACGTTTGCCGGGATTGCGTTCGTGGGAGAAACCCACGGCAAGGGTTGAATCCTTGTCATCTTTCTAGACAAACGCTTTTTTCCGGCAACAGGCCTTGCCGTCTCCCCACCTCACTTGACTTTTCCCATGCTCTTGGCGGGGGGCAAGGATGAGGTGGGCTTAGGCCCCTCGCTCCCTTCCTCTGCTGCCGCGGCTACGACTGGATTTAGACCCAGGAAGTAATCCTTAGGTGCCGAAAAAAGGGAGCACGACAGCTCAGAGATAAGACGGGGTTTCACGCATCCCAGTCCATAACGAAATGCATGATAGGGGATATAAAACTTATCTGGATGTGCAGCCCCCAGCGATCTTGGCTTGCCGTGGAGAGATCCTCGTTTTTTGCAGCCCCTGGCGATTCTGGCTTGCCGGGGCCCGGGCGCCGGTTCATTCCCTTCCTTCCAAAATAGCTCAGCAAGGATACTTACGTGCCCTACGAACCAAAGAAGACATGGAAGGACAAAGATGCACACCCGACCTCTAAGCTAGGGGTTAGTAGCCACCAAGCACTATCAACCCTAACCAAGGAAGAGGCTCAACCTAGCATGCGTTCTATAACTTAGGGCGCCAGCGCTTCGTTTATTTATGCTCAGTGTCTGCGCCTGGCTTCGTACAAAGGGTTACATGCCTTGCCGGCAAGGCTTGTACAAAAGGTTGGCTTGCCGGGAGGCCCGGAAGCCGCGCCTTATGGGTAAAACTTGCAAAGATGCTCGATGTTCCAGGAATTGCTCACTGGTACGGCATCTTCGGTCTCTAGGCGGACTGCGCCGGGCCTGGTGACTCGCGTTACCCGATAAGGGCCTTCCCACTTTGGCGTCAACTTGTTGGAATTCTTGGCCGACTGAACGTGCCAAAGAACAAGGTCGCCTTCCTCAAAACTCCGGGCATGAACCTTGCGGCTATGGTAGTGCGCAAAGCTTGCTAGTAGCATGCTGCTCTCACAGCCGCCCGGAGACGATCTTCCTCGAGGAGTGTTGCGTCGTCCTGGCGCAATTGCTCTTGCTCAAGCTCATCATAAGCGAGCACTCGAGGTGACCCGTATTTGAGTTCCATGGGGAGAACTGCTTCTGCCCCGTAAACCAAGGCAAAGGGTGTTTGGCCGGTGGCTCGATTTGGCGTCGTTCTGATCAACCAAAGAACCGTCGGCAACTCCTCAATCCAGCGCCTTCTGCTTTTGCGCAGCCTGTCAAAAGTCTTCGTCCTCAAGCCTCGCAAGACTTCAGCGTTTGCTCTCTCCGCTTGGTTGTTGCTCCGTGGATGCGCCATGGAGGCAAAACATACCCTGCTGCCGAGATCCTCAATGTACTGCATGAAGGCATGGCTTGTGAACTGTGTGCCGTTATTGGTGATGACCCTGTTGGGTACTCCAAAACGGCAAACTAGTCCCTTGAAGAACTTGATGGTTGACTGCGCCGTCACCTTCCTCACTGCCTCCGCCTCTGGCCACTTTGTGAACTTGTCGATGGCAACGTACAAGTACTCAAAGCCCCCGACGGCGCGGGGGAAGGGGCTCAAGATGTCGAGCCCCCAGACCGAGAAGGGCCAAGAGAGAGGGATGGTTTGAAGGGCTTGAGTTGGTTGATGAAGCTTTTTTGAATGGAACTGGCATGCTTCACACTTGGTTACTAGTGCCGTCGCATCTTGGAGGGCGGTGGGCCAGAAGATACCCTGCCGGAAAACCTTGTCGGCAAGGGCCCTCGACCCTATGTGGGAGCCACATATGCCTCCATGTATCTCTGCCAACAACTTTAGTCCTTCCTCCTGGGAGATGCACATCAACTTCACCCCATTCGGTCTTCTTCTGTATAGCACATTATCAATGAACTGGTACAGAGCAGACCGGCGGGCTACTCATTCTACCTCTTCCTACTCCTCAGGAAGCTCTCCTTTTTAAAGGAATTGAACGATGTGTTGTGCCCATGCTGGAGCCTGTGGCTCGACAGCAAGGGCCAAAGGTGTCTCTTCTGCCGTAGGGGCAGCCGCCTCCATGGACATGACCTGAGCTCCTGCCGGAGTTGGTTGCCCTGTGGCAAGATCGAAATTCACGGCAACATCTCTGCCGGAGGATTCGGGGAGCTCGGTGGGGAAGTACTTGCTGGGGCCTAGCTTCCTTCGCTTATTCTGCCCAGTCGATGGCTGAACGGATGGTTGAGTTAACTGAAGCACAAAAGTACCTGGTTCCACAGGTAGCTTGAGGGCGGCGCGCTTTGACAGGTAGTTAGCGATGTTGTTCTTCGATCGAGGGAGATGCTCCGCTTGTATATCATCAAAACGCTCCTCCAGTTTCCTCACTTCATCCACATAGGCTTCCAAAGGGCTTTGATAATCTTTGTTGACCTGCCTGACGACGAGTTGCAAATCGCCCCTGACGATGAGCTTTTTGACTCCGAGGTCCACCACGATCCTGAGACCGGCGAGCAAACCTTCGTACTCGGTGGTGTTGTTGGTTGACATCTCCCGGGGAAAGTGCATTTGTATGACGTACTTGAGGTGCTCCCCGGTGGGTGCGATAAGCAGCACACCTGCACCGGCGCCTTGCAGCGAGAAAGCCCCATCAAAGTACATGATCCAGTCGCTACTTGTTTCTTCGCCAGGGAGAGTGGTCTCTTGTACCTCTTCATCGGGTGTCGAGGTCCATTCGGCAACAAATTCCGCCAAGACTCTGCTCTGGATTGTCGAGGTGCTTTCGAACTTCAAGCCGAAACTCGACAGCTCTAGGGCCCATTCCACGATCCTTCATGTTGCATCAGGGTTATGCAGTATCCGTTGCAATGGAAGGCGGGTAACCACGGTGATCTCGTGTGCCTGGAAGTAGTGGCGCAGCTTCCTCGAGGCCATAAGGAGGCCGAAGAGCAACTTTTGCACACCTGAGTACCTCGACCTAGCTCCCTGCAAGAGGGAGCTGACGAAGTAAACAGGGTGCTGCACCACCTTCTTCTTTTGCATCACTTCACCAGGCCACGCGGGTCCCGTCACACCGGCGTCAGGCTTGCCGGGATCGAGTCCTGCCGGGGACTCAGTCCTGCCGGGATCGAGCCCTGCCGGGAGGGTTCCAACCGTCAGCCATCGGCTCTGCCGCTGCTGCCGTCTTCTCGTCAACCTCTCTCTGTGTCACCAATGCGACGCTAACCACTTGATTTGTTGCTGCTAGGTATAGCAGCAACAGCTCTTGCGGTTTAGGTGCAACTAGCACCGGGGTAGAAGAAAGGCACTTCTTCAAATCTTGCAACGCTGCCTCGGCCTCCAGGGTCCACTCCACCGGGCCCGTCTTCTTTAGGATCTTAAAGAAGGGGAGGGCATGCTCTGCGGACTTGGAGATGAATCTGCTCATGTCGGCCACGCAGCCAGTGAGCCGACGCACATCCTTGATCCGCTTGGGTGCCTCAATCTGCTCGGTAGCCTTAATCTTGTCGGGGTTGGCCTCAATCCCGCGCTGCGACACAAAGAACCCGAGAAGCTTGCCGGATGAGACACCGAAGACACACTTCTCAGGGTTCAATTTGAGGTTACTCTTGCGCAAGTTCCCAAAGGTTTCCTCTAGGTCTTGCACGAGCGTTGCTTTGACCTTAATTTTGACCACTATGTCATCCATATAAGCTTCTGTTGGGGAACGTAGTAATTTCAAAAAAAATCCTATGCACATGCAAGATCATGGTGATGCATAGCAATGAGAGGGGGAGTGTATCTTCATACCCTTGAAGATCGCTAAGCGGAAGCGTTTATCAACGCGGTTGATGTAGTCGTACGTCTTAACGATCCAACTGATCCAAGTACCAAATGCACGGCACCTCCGAGTTCTGCACACATTCAGCTCGATGACGTCCTCGTCTTCTCGATCCAGCAAGACGGGCGAAGTAGTAGATGAGTTCCGGCAGCATGACGGCGTGGTGACGGTGTTGGTGAAGAACAATCTCTGCAGGGCTTCGCCTAAACACTACAGAAACTATGACGGAGGGTAAACTAGTGGGGATGGGGTTGCCGGCACACGACTTGGTGTTTTCTTTGTGTCTTTGGTGCTAGCCCCGCCCCTCTATTTAGATGTTGAGCCCTGGGGTCGAAACTTGGAGCAAAAGCCTCCTCAAAGTCGGTTTTGCCCGAAAGGCAAGAGTTCCACTCGGACTCCAGGACCAAACGCCACAATCCTTGGCGTCTGGCCCAGACGCCATGGGCCTCGCCGTCTGGCCCAGGGCCAGACGCCAGGGTCTCCGGCGTTTGGCCCCCTGGCCTCCGCAAAACTCCTTTTGCACCAACTTATAGCCCCATGGGCCTGACCCCTTGGCCTAACCATATCATCCAATAAATTAATCTTTACCTACGGACCATTCTGGACCTCCTCGTCATGTCCGTGATCTCATCCAGGACTCCGAATAACATTCGGTCACCAACATACATAACTCATATAATACTATATCATCAACGAAACCTTAAGCGTGCGGACCCTACGGGTTCGAGAACTAGGTAGACATGACCAAGACACGTTTCTGGTCAATAACCAATAGCGGAACCTGGATGCTCATATTGGCTCCTACATATTCTACGAAGATCTTTATCGGTCAGACCGCATAACAACATACGTTGTTCCCTTTGTCAACGGTATGTTACTTGCCCGAGATTCGATCGTCGGTATCTCAATACCTGGTTCAATCTCGTTACTGGCAAGTCTCTTTACTCGTTCCGTAATACATCATCTCGCAACTAACTCATTAGTTGCAATGCTTGCAAGGCTTAAGTGATGTGCATTACCGAGAGGGCCCAGAGATACCTCTGCGACAATCGAAGTGACAAATCCTAATCTTGAAATACGCCAACCCAACAAGTACCTTTGGAGACACCTGTAGAGCACCTTTATAATCACCTAGTTACGTTGTGACGTTTGGTAGCACACAAAGTGTTCCTCCGGTAAACGGGAGTTGCATAATCTCATAGTCATAGGAACATGTATAAGCCATGAAGAAAGCAATAGCAACATACTAAACGATCGATTGCTAAGCTAACAAAATGGGTCAAGTCAATCACATCATTCTCCTAATGATGTGATCCCGTTAATCAAATGACAACTCATGTCTATGGCTAGGAAGCTTAACCATCTTTGATCAACGAGCTAGTCAAGTAGAGGCATACTAGTGAAACTCTGTTTGTCTATGTATTCACACATGTATTATGTTTCCGGTTAATACAATTCCAGCATGAATAATAAACATTTATCATGATATAAGGAAATAAATAATAACTTTATTATTGTCTCTAGGGCATATTTCCTTCAGTCTCCCACTTCCACTAGAGTCAATAATCTAGTTCACATCGTCATGTGATTTAACATCAATAGTTCACATCTTTATGTGGTTAACACCCATAGTTCACATCGACATGTGACCAACACCCAAAGGGTTTACTAGAGTCAGTAATCTAGTTCACATCGCTATGTGATTAACACCCAAAGAGTACTAAGGTGTGATCATGTTTTTCTTGTGAGATAATTTTAGTCAACGGGTCTATCATATTCAGATCCGTAAGTATTTTGCAAATTTCTATGTCTACAATGCTCTGCACGGAGCTACTCTAGTTGATTGCTCCCACTTTCAATATGTATCTAGAACAAGATTTAGAGTCATCTAGATTAGTGACAAAACTTGCATCGACATAACCCTTTACGACGAACCATTTGTCACTTCCATAATCGAGAAACATATCCTTATTCCACTAAGGATAATTTTGACCGCTGTCCAGTGGTCTACTCCTAGATCAAAATTATACTCCCTTGCCAAAATTAGTGTAGGGTATACAATAGATCTGGTACACAGCATGGCATACTTTATAGAACCTATGGCCAAGGCATAGGGAATGACTTTCATTCTCTTTCTATCTTCTACCGTGGTCGGGCTTTGAGTCTTACTCAATTTAACACCTTGTAACACAGGGAAGAACCCTTTTTTGACTGTTCCATTTTGAGCTACTTCAAAATCTTGTCAAGGTATGTACTCATTGAAAAAACTTATCAAGCGTCTTGATCTATAGATCTTGATGCTCAATATGTAAGCAGCATCATCGAGGTCTTTCTCTGAAAAACTCCTTTCAAACACTCCTTTTATGCTTTCCAGAAAATTCTACATCATTTCCGATCAACAATATGTCATTCACATATACTTATCAGAAAGGCTGTAGTGCTCCCACTCAGTTTCTTGTAAATACAGGCTTCTCCAAAAGTCTGTATCAAACCATATGCTTTGATCAACTCATAAAAGCATATATTCCTACTCCGAGATGCTTGCACCAGTCCATTGATGGATCGCTGGAGCTTACACATTTTTTTAGCACCTTTCGGATCGACAAAACCTTCTAGTTGCATCATATACAACTCTTCTTCCAGAAATCCATTCAGGAATGCAATTTTTACATCCATTTGCCAGATTTCATAAAATGTGGCAATTGCTAACATGATTCGGACAGACTTAAGCATCGTTACGAGTGAGAAAGTCTCATCGTATTCAACACCTTGAACTTGTCGAAAAACCTTTCGCGACAAGTCGAGCTTTGTAGATAGTAACACTACTATCAGTGTCTGTCTTCCTCTTGAAGATCCATTTATTTTCTATGGCTTGCCGATCATCGGGAAAGTCCACAAAAGTCCACACTTTGTTCTCATACATGGATCCCATCTCACATTTCATGGCCTCAAACCATTTCGCGGAATCTGGGCTCATCATCGCTTCCTCATAGTTCGTAGGTTTATCATGGTCTAGTAACATGACTTCCAGAACAGGATTACTGTACCACTCTGGTGCGGACCGTACTCTAGAAGACCTACGAGGTTCTGTAGAAACGTGTTCTGAAGTTTCATGATCATCTTAATTAGCTTCCTCACTAATTGGTGTAGAAATCACTGGAACTGTTTTCAGTGATGAACTATTTTCCAATTCAGGAGAAGGTACAGTTACCTTATCAAGTTCTACTTTCCTCCCACTCATTTCTTTCGAGAGAAACTCCTTCTCTAGAAAGGATCCATCTTAGCAACGAATATCTTGCTTTCGGATCTGTGATAGAAGGATTACCCAATATTCCTTTGGGTATTCTATGAAGACGCACTTCTCCGATTTGGGTTCGAGCTTATTAGGTTGAAACTTTTTCACATAAGCATCGCAGTCCCAAACTTTAAGAAACGACAACTATGGTTTCTTGCCAAACCACAGTTCATAAGGCGTCGTCTCAAACGGTTTTTGATGGTGCCCTATTTAAAGTGAATGCAACTGTCTCTAATGCATAACCCCAAAACGATAGTGGTAAATCGGTAAGATACATCATAGATTGCACCATATCCAATAAAGTGCGGTTATGACGTTCGGACACACCATTACGTTGTGGTGTTCCATGTGGTGTGAGCTGTGAAACTATTCCACATTGTTTTATATGAAGGCCAAACTCGTAACTCAAATATTCTCCTCCACGATCAGATCGTAGAAACTTTATTTTCTTGTTACGATGATTCTCCACTTCACTCTGAAATTCTTTGAACTTTTCAAATGTTTCAGACTTGTGTTTCGTTAAGTAGATATACCCATATCTGCTCAAATCATCTGTGAAGGTTAGAAAATAACGATACTTGCCACGAGCATCAACACTCATTGGATCGCATACATCAGTATGTATTATTTCCAACAAATCTGTTGCTCGCTCCATTGTTCCGGAGAACGGAGTCTTAGTCATCTTGCCCATGAGGCATGGTTCGCAAGCATCAAGTGATTCCAAAAGCTCATCAGCATGGAGTTTCTTCATGTGCTTTACACCAATATGACCTAAACGGCAGTGCCACAAATAAGTTGCACTATCATTATTAACTTTACATCTTTTGGCTTCAATATTATTAATATGTGTATCACACGATCGAGATCCAACAAACCATTTTCATTGGGTGTATGACCATAGAAGGTTTTATTCATGTAAACAGAACAACAATTATTCTCTAACTTACATGAATAACCGTATTGCAATAAACATGATCAAATCACATTCATGCTCAACGCAAACACCAAATAACACTTATTTAGGTTCTACACTAATCCCGAAAGTATAGGGAGTGTGCGATGATGATCATATCAATCTTGGAACTACTTCCAACACACATCGTCACCTCACCCTCAACTAGTTTCTGTTTATTCTGCAACTCCCGTTTCGAGTTACTACTCTTAGCAACTGAACCAGTATCAAATACCAAGGGGTTGCTATAAACACTAGTAAAGTACACATCAATAAAATGTACACTACTGGAATTAGCTAATTTGTCGTCTGCCAATTCTTTGCCGTCTGTTGGCTGACGGCAAAGAAGGTCTTTGCCGTCCGCTTACATAAAATGGACGGCAAAGAATCTTTGCTGTCAGCTGGCGGACGGCAAAGAGAGAGATGGGCCGCACTAACGAGCTGCTTAGAAAATAACCTAACGGCTCCCTCTTTGCCGTCTGCTAGCAGACGGCAAAGAGCAAAAAAGCGGATGGCAAAGGGGGGCAGACGGCAAAGAGATAACGTTATTTTTGGCAGACGGCAAAGAGGAAACACAACACACAGATCGATCACGCAGATCGATGACTTGGCAAGATCTTAGACGCACATCTCCACCCTCCGTCGGACACACACCCCAGCCACCCATGATGCACGCGCCCCCAGGGCAGCACCCACGCGCCCGGCCCCACGCCCTGTCTTCTCTCTCCCTTATCCCCACCCCCACCGCACTTCTCTCTCTCTCATTTCTCTCCCTCTTGATCCAAATCGAGGAGGCCGGCCGGCCGGCACCTGCCACCACCTCGACCCCTGGCCCCGGCCAACACCTCGCCGGCCCCTGCCTCATCCCCCATCGGCCCTGCCGGCCTCCGCGCCTCATCCCCCATCACGCGTCGTCCGCCTCTGC
>NC_041387.1:501974975-501987259 GCF_002162155.2 Triticum dicoccoides | reverse complement strand
GCCGGCCTCCTTCACGCCTCCGAGCACCAGCAGCCGCCCGCCTCCGCCTACGCTGGTCTCTGCCTCCCTCTCTCAGTGCACCCCCGAGCACCACCGCCTCCGAGCACCAGCAGCCACCCGCCTCCGAGCACCAGCAGCCGAGCCGTGGGCCTTCACCTTCGCTGCTCTCCTTTGCAGCCCGCCTCCGCATGCCGCTGGCCTCCACCTCCGCTTCTCTTCTCTATCGGCGATGGGGCTTGGCACTGACGGAGTTGGTGCGGTCCAATGGATCTAGCGCTTGGACGAGGGTGGTGAGCTCCGGTGCAGCGGCAGACGGCTTGAGCTCCTCGGGTGTCCATGGTGGTGTCGGTGTGCTACTGTCCATGGAGAAAGGAAGGAGAAGGCAGAGGGGCGCGGTTGCTGGTTGTTGCTGCTCCAACGAGCATGGCACAGGGGATGGTTGCAGGGAGGCGTGTTTGTCTAGATCGAACACCTGTAATGTAACGCAGTGTAATCCGTTCATGTGTAATGTCGTCTTGTTAAACAAAGTAGTTTTGTTTTGGATCAGCAAGCTATATGATGGATAGTTTTGTCCTGTGAAATCCGTTCGTTCGTTGTTGATTCTTGAAACAGTAGTGTTGATGGATACTGTGGTGTTCGTCCTCAGTTCGTTCCTCGTCGCCTCTGCACTTGGACTATTTTTTCGTTTTTTTTAAATCTTTGCCATCAGTAATGTTTCTGGTTGACGGCAAAGGATTATGTGGCAGACGGCAAAGGATGGCGTGGTTTGCCGTCTATGGCAGACGGCAAATCCTCCCGTTAGACACCTAACGTGGCTAACATCTATCCTTTGCTGTCAACTTTCTTTGCCGTCTGCTTACCCAAGAAAGCTGACGGCAAATGTCTTTGCCGTCCGCTGTTTGAAAACAGACGGCAAAGAAGCTCTTTACCGTAACTGTCTTTGCCGTCCATTTTTGCCGTCTGCGACTGACGGCAAAGACCTTTGCCGTCAGCTTTCTGGTCCTTTGCCGTCTACCATGGCAGACAGCAAATCAGCTTATTCCTGTAGTGGTATATCAAATATACCTATGTTCACTTTGCCATCCTTCTTATCCGCCAAATACTTGGGGTAGTTCCACTTCCAGTGACCAGTCCCTTTGCAGTAGAATCACTTAGTCTTAGGCTTAGGTCCAGACTTGGGCTTCTTCACCTGAGCAGCAACTTGCTTGTTGTTCTTCTTGAAGTTCCCCTTCTTCCCTTTGCCCTTTTTCTTGAAACTATTGATCTTGTCCACCATCAACACTTTGATGTTTTTCTTTGATTTCTACCTTCGCCGATTTTTGCATCGCGAAGAGCTTGGGAATTGTTTTCATCATCCCTTGCATATTATAGTTCAATACAAAGTTCTAATAACTTGGTGGTGGTGACTAGAGAATTATGTCAATCACAATCTTATCTGGAAGATTAACTCCCACTTGATTCAAGCGATTGTAGTACCCAGACAATCTGAGCACATGCTCACTAGTTGAGCGATTCTCCTCCATCTTTTAGCTATAGAACTTGCTAGAGACTTCATATCTCTCAACTCGGGTATTTGCTTGAAATATTAACTTCAACTCCTGGAACATCTCATATGGTCCATGACGTTCAAAACGTCTTTGAAGTCCCGATTCTAAGCCATAAAGCATGGTGCACCAAACTATCAAGTAGTCATCATATTGAGCTAGCCAAACGTTCATAACATCTGCATCTGCTCCTGCAATAGGTCTGTCACCTAGCGGTGAATCAAGGACATAATTCTTCTGTGCAGCAATGAGGATAAACCTCAGATCACGGACCCAATCCGCATCATTGCTACTAACATCTTTCAACACAATTTTCTCTTGGAACATATCAAAATAAACATATGAAAGCAACAAGGCAAGATATTGATCTACAACATAATTTGCAAAATACTACCAGGACTAAGTTCATGATAAATTTAAGTTCAATTAATCATATTACTTAAGAACTCCCACTTAGATAGACATCCCTCTGGTCATCTAAGTGATCACGTGATCCAAATCAACTAAACCATAACCGATCATCACGTGAGATGGAGTAGTTTTCAATGGTGAACATCACTATGTTGATCATATCTACTATATGATTCACGCTCGACCTTTTGGTCTCCAGTGTTCCGAGGCCATATCTGCATATGCTAGGCTCGTCAAGTTTAACCTGAGTATTCCGCATGTGCAAAACTGGCTTGCACCCGTTGTAAATGGACGTAGAGCTTATCACACCCGATCATCACGTGGTGTCTGGGCACGACGAACTTTGGCAACGGTGCATACTCAGGGAGAACACTCTTATCTTGAAATTTAGTGAGAGATCATCTTATAATGCTACCGTCAATCAAAGCAAGATAAGGTGCATAAAAGATAAACATCACATGCAATCAATATAAGTGATATGATATGGCCATCATCATCTTGTGCTTGTTATCTCCATCTCCGAAGCACCTCCATGATCACCATCGTCACCAGCGCGACACCTTGATCTCCATAGTAGCATCGTTGTCGTTTACGCCATCTATTGCTTCTACGACTATCGCTACCGCTTAGTGATAAAGTAAAGCAATTATAGGGCGTTTGCATTTCATACAATAAAGCGACAACCATATGGCTCCTGCCAGTTGCCGATAACTTCGGTTACAAAACATGATCATCTCATACAATAAAATATAGCATCACGTCTTGACCATATCACATCACAACATGCCCTGCAAAAACAAGTTAGACGTCCTCTACTTTGTTGTTGCAAGTTTTACGTGGCTGCTACGGGCTAAGCAAGAACCGTTCTTACCTACGCATCAAAACCACAACGATAGTTTGTCAAGTTGGTGTTGTTTTAACCTTCGCAAGGACCGGGCGTAGCCACACTCGGTTCAACTAAAGTTGGAGAAACTGACACCCGCCAGCCACCTGTGTGCAAAGCACGTCGGTAGAACTAGTCTCGCGTAAGCGTACGCATAATGTCGGTCCGGGCCGCTTCATCCAACAATACCGCCGAACAAAAGTATGACATGCTGGTAAGCAGTATGACTTGTATCGCCCACAACTCACTTGTGTTCTACTCATGCATATAACATCAACGCATAAAACCTAGGCTCGGATGCCACTGTTGGGGAACGTAGTAATTTCAAAAAAATTCCTACGCACACGCAAGATCATGGTGATGCATAGCAACGAGAGGGGGAGTGTATCTTCATACCCTTGAAGATCGCTAAGCGGAAGCATTTATCAACGCGGTTGATGTAGTCGTACGTCTTCACGATCCGACCGATCCAAGTACCGAACGCACGGCACCTCCGAGTTCTGCACACGTTCAGCTCGATGACGTCCTCGCCTTCTCGATCCAGCAAGACGGGCGAAGTAGTAGATGAGTTCCGGCAGCACGACGACGTGGTGACGGTGTTGGTGAAGAACAATCTGCGCAGGGCTTCGCCTAAGCACTACGGAAACTATGACGGAGGATAAACTAGAGGGGACGGGGTTGCTGGCACAGGGCTTGGTGTTTTTGATGTGTCTTTGGTGCTAGCTGTGCCCCTCTATTTATATGTTGAGCCCTGGGGTCGAAACTTGGAGCAAAAGCCTCCTCAAAGTCGGTTTTGCCCGAAAGGCAAGAGTCCCACTCGGACTCCAGGACCAAACGCCACAATCCTTGCCATCTGGCCTAGACGCCATGGGCCTCGGCGTCTGGCCCAGGGCCAGACGCCAGGGTCTCCGGCGTTTGGCCCCCTGGCCTCCGCAAAACTCCTTTTGCACCGACTTATAGCCCCGTGGGCCTGACCCCTTGGCCTAACCATATCATCCAATATATGAATCTTTACCACTGGACCATTCCGGAGCTCCTCATCATGTCCGCGATCTCATCCGGGACTCCGAACAACATTCGGTCACCAACATACATAACTCATATAATACTATATCATCAACGAAACCTTAAGCATGCGGACCCTACGGGTTCGAGAACTATGTAGACATGACCGAGACAAGTTTCCGGTCAATAACCAATAGCGGAACCTGGATGCTCATATTGGCTCCTACATATTCTACGAAGATCTTTATCGGTCAGACCGCGTAACAACATACGTTGTTCCCTTTGTCATCGGTATGTTACTTGCCCGAGATTCAATCATCGGTATCTCAATACCTAGTTCAATCTCGTCACCGGCAAGTCTCTTTACTCGTTCCGTAATACATCATCTTGCAACTAACTCATTAGTTGCAATGCTTGCAAGGCTTAAGTGATGTGCATTACCAAGAGGGCCCAGAGATACCTCTCCGACAATCGAAGGGACAAATCCTAATCTTGAAATACGCCAACCCAACAAGTACCTTCGGAGACACCTGTAGAGCACCTTTATAATCACCCAGTTACGTTGTGACGTTTGGTAGCACACAAAGTGTTCCTCCGGTAAACGGGAGTTGCATAATCTCATAGTCATAGGAACATGTATAAGTCATGAAGAAAGCAATAGCAATATACTAAATGATCGATTGCTAAGCTAACAGAATGGGTCAAGTCAATCACATCATTCTCCTAATGATGTGATCCCATTAATCAAATGACAACTCATCTCTATGGCTAGGAAACCTAACCATCTTTGATCAACGAGCTAGTCAAGTAGAGGCATACTAGTGACACTCTGTTTGTCTATGTATTCACACATGTATTATGTTTCCGGTTAATACAATTCTAGCATGAATAATAAACATTTATCATGATATATGGAAATAAATAATAACTTTATTATTGCCTCTAGGGCATATTTCCTTCAGCTTCCATATTTCTGTGCAGCTGGGGTTCAAAACCGATATGGACTGCTCTTGCAAATGTTGAGCCAGCACTCTTCAACCCGAAAGGCATCCGTAAAAAGCAGTATGTACCACATGGGGTGATGAACGCTGTCTTTTCTTCATCTTGTTTTGTCATGAAGATCTGGTGGTATCCCGAGTAGGCGTCGAGGAATGATAATAGGTCACACCCTGCCGTGGAGTCAACAATCTGGTCGATGTGCAGTAACGGGAAAGGATCCTTTGGACAAGCTTTATTGATGTCTGTGTAATCAATACACAGCCTCCACTTCCCATTCGCCTTGCGCACTACTACCGGATTGGCCAACCACGTCGGATGGAGCACTCCCCTTACCAGGCCTGCCGCCTCTAGCTTCCTAATTTCTTCCGTGATGAACTCTTGCCTCTCCAGAGCTTACTTCCTGACATTCTGCTTGACGGGCCACGCATGAGGACAGATAGCAAGGTGGTGCTTAGTCACTTCCCTGGGAATGCCGGAGATGTCGAAGGCTTTCCATGCAAACACATCGACATTCGCCCGCAATAAAGTGACGAGCTCGCCTTCCTATTTGCTGTTGGGGTGGAGCTTATGACAAAAGCCCCACCCGTGCCGTCCTCCTTGACGGGCACCCTCTTGGTCTTTGGCGGCGCAGCTCTGGGCTTCTTGCTCCTGTCGGCGGAGCTCTCTGGCACGTCCTCGACGGCAGCACAACACCCCGAAAGGGTGCGCTTGCCGGAGTGGGTGCGAGGGGTCTCGCCGATCTTCTTCCCTCCCGGGGCTCCGTCGGCAAGAGCAGGTGCCTTGGCGGCAGCTGCTGCAACCGCTTCTTGGTACAGTTGGTCGACGCAAATCAGCGCATCTTTCTTGTCGGAGGGGGCGGTGATGATGTTCATCGGCCCTGGCATCTTCAACATGTTGTAGGCGTAATGTGAAACCGCCATGAGATCAGGTTCAGGCCAGCCCCGCCATCGACCAACATCCTTGTCACCTTGAGGTTGTTGATCATTGGGGAAACCAACAATGGAAAGCACCCGACCGCAGTAGTGCGGTCGGGGTGGTCCTCGGTATCAAAGATGATGGGCATGCTGGACCATTTCAGTGTCGGGCGGCCAAGGATCCTCGAGATCTTCGTCAGGGATCTGCAGCTTTTTGACCACGGCAGGCGAGATCAGGTTCAGGCCAGCCCCGCCATCGACCAACATCCTTGTCACCTTGAGGTTGTTGATCATTGGGGAAACCAACAATGGAAAGCACCCGACCGCAGTAGTGCGGTCGGGGTGGTCCTCGGTATCAAAGATGATGGGCATGCTGGACCATTTCAGTGTCGGGCGGCCAAGGATCCCGTTGTATGGCAAGGGGATTTTGGCTACATCGAAAACAATCCTCTCCGTTCTGTGATTCAGCTCGCCTTCGAAGGTCACAGACAGCGTGACCTTTCCCTTCGGCTGGCTCCTCCCTGGGTTAACTCCTTGGAAAGTGCCTGTTTCCTCGAGGTCTTCGTCAGGGATCTGCAGCTTTTTGACCACGGCAGGCGAGATCAGGTTCAGGCCAGCCCCGCCATCGACCAACATCCTTGTCACCTTGAGGTTGTTGATCATTGGGGAAACCAACAATGGAAAGCACCCGACCGCAGTAGTGCGGTCGGGGTGGTCCTCGGTATCAAAGATGATGGGCATGCTGGACCATTTCAGTGTCTTCCATGCATCGAGCGATGGCTCCACTGTTGTGATCTCCCACGCCAACTGCTTGAGCTGGCGGTGGGATGTGTGTAGCGAGGCGCCACCATCGATGCACATGGCCTCCGTGGCCTTTTGGAACTCGTGATCGCCGGACTCGTTGTCCCCGTCGTGATCATCATCTTCTTGTTTCTTGTCGCGGCCCCTGGCGGGCCTCTCCTACTGACTGTCCTTGCCGCGGCGGCCTCCTTGGCCGCCAAGTTTCTTGTCGGACCCCTCGGCACCATCTTGGCCCTTCTCCTTGTCCCGCCGCTCATGCTCAGCCTTCTGCTTCTCAGCAAGCAGCTCTACCTGTCGGCAATGCTGGAGGTCATGGCCCTTGGTGCGGTGGATCTTGCAATACTGCTTGTCAGAGCTTCCCGGCTTGTCGGCAGCCGCCAAGCCTCGGCAGGCGACACACCTGACAACCTCCTTGCCGGGGTCGCCCGCCTTGGTCTTCTTGGCGGTGCCGGTGTCGTCGGATCCCTCGACGGCAAGCACGACCTTGCCCTTGCGCTTCCTATTACAGCGCCGGCCCTTCTTTGCTGGGGTGGCGGTATCGCCGGTGGAATCGGTTTCCATGCCGGCATCTTCGCCAAGGTATTTCCTTCCTTCTTCAGCGCGAGCGCATCGATCGGCAAGAACATAGAGCTCGGTCACATCCTTAACCTTGTTCATTGCCAGCTCTGCATGCATCTTGCGATTGCACATGTTCTGGTGGAACGCGCTGATCACGGCGGCAGGATGAACATCGGGGATGTTGTACTGCACCCGGCTGAACCTCTGGATGTACTTGCGCAGGTTTTCTCCTTCCTTTTGGGGGATGATGTGTAAATCACTCGCCTGGCCATGAGCCTGGTGACCTGCAGTGAAGGCGCCAACAACCTCATGGCACAGATCCGCCCAAGAAGAGATGGAATCCATCGGCAAGTGCATCAACCATGACATGACATTAGGCTTGAGTGCCAACGGGAAGTAATTGGCAAGCACCTTACCGTCGCGGGGCCCAGCAGCTTGCATCGCGATGGTGTAGATGCTGAGGAATTCCGACGAGTGAGTCTTGCCGTTGTACTTCTCGCCAACGTCAGGCTTGAAAGTGTAGTGGGAGGGCCACTGGAACCACCACAGCTCACGGGTGAAAGCCAGACAGCCCACCTCGTAGGGTAGGCTGCCGTAGCCCCTCGTCGTCGGGTGGTCCGTAGTGGGCCCTGCCCGCCTATCCGACTGGTGACGCGCATCGCGTCGGTGCTCGATAGTAGTTCAAGCGTCCTCATGAGCCCGCTCCCGAAGGACCTGGCGCTGATCGCGGTTGGTTCATGGGTCGGACGACGCGGTGGAGACATCATCACGAGCATCGTCATGACGGGCCGTCGCCCGCGGCGGCCGGTGCTGGGGAGGGGAATACACCGTAGCCGCATCGCCCTCGGCTCGGCCCTACTAGCAGGGGGTGGCATGATGGAGCGACGGCCCACGGGTTTCATCGGTCGCAACTCGTCGTCGTTGGCGATGCCGACGAGGCTCCGGACGATGGCCCTCCATTCATCAAGCCTTTCCGCCGTGGGGGGAAAGTCAAGGAGGAGCTGTGCACGCGCCAGGGCTTCTGCCGGCATGGGTGGCGGCGAAAGTTGGGTGGACTGCGATGCGCTTCGACTCCTAACCACGTTAGAAGGAGCCCCATCACGGCTCCGCAACCGCCCACCACCTTCATCGGCGCCTCAGCGTGCATGCTGGCCTTCCTCATCCTGCGAAGGATGCATAGGGCTTTTCCCAGGGCGGCGCCCTGGGCCACTAGCGGGGCGGCGCTGCTCATCATGTATGATTTGGGAGGAGCACGCCGTAGGCACTAGCGTTGGTGTCTTGGAGGTCGCCACGCCGTCGGTAGGTGGCACGACGACGCCCCTAGAGGACCCCGTGCTGCCTGCGGGGGGCCCGACGTCGTTTCTTGGGCCGGCGCCACGTGGATCGTCGCCCGTCGCACCAGCGGCGTCGCCCATCGGGCCCGGACCGCCAGGGTGATGTGGGTGTTCGCGGACCGCGCCGCGGGTTCTCTCCGTGATTGGCCCGCTACTGGCCCGCACCAGTGACGGCAGTCTGGTTCTGGACGAGCCAATCACCATGGTCGTCTTCTTCTTAGGAGCCATGGCGATGATGACTACTAGGCCTACCCCTAGGCCAGATCCTCACAATTTGCGCCCCCTACCTGGCGCGCCAAAGATGTCGGTGGGAAACGACAACTATGGGATCACAGGAATCCCTTCTACGGTCGCGGGACGCGGAATCATGAGAAGAGCGGGACTAGAGGATGGCACAAAGGGGATTTACCCAGGTTCGGGCTGTAAAGATGCGTAAAACCCTACGATCCTGCTTTGGTGGTTGTATTAGGGTTCTTGAGCTCTTGAACTAGCTCTGGGTGCTATGAGGTTCAAAACAGTTGAATCCCCCCTCAGTATGCCATGGGCCTCCTTTTATAGGCGAAAGGGGCTGCCACAGTGGCACACTGGAGGGGGAAAGCGCTACAGTGTTGCATGGTTATCGCTAGCATTACAAGACGAGACGCATTAAATGCGGGGCTTAGGTGTCCTCCGCTTTATCGGGGAACGGGGGTGAGGCCCGTCCCGTCCGTCGTCGCCCTTCCTGGCTTCGACACGCGCCCCGGCCAGCAACGCATGCAGTGCCATGTAGGCAGGCAGGAAGCTGAGGTGGCACGGTGGTGGAGTCTCCACGAAGGCTCGTATGCTGCCACCCATGTGCCTGCCCAGCTGGTTGGGTCGGTGGCTGCTTATGAAAGGCGGCAGGAACTTGGTTGGTGCGGGCCTGGCAGTGGCCTTGCCGGGTGGTCCGGCAAGGGTCTTGCCGCGGCGCGCTGGCTTCCCCGGCAAGGATCTTGCCGGGGGGGGCTATGGTTTCCTTCGGTGAGGATGGTCACCTCGCTATCCTCTCTTGATCTTGATTGCTCTTTGTCTTCATAAAGATCTGCATGCCACCATGGAGGTGCCTCCCGAACCCTGTCCCAACGCGACTGCTCGGCATTGGTGGGCTCGAAGGTAGCTCCCTCGGCAGGTGGGGACGAGCTGCCCCGGCAAGGATCTTGCCGGGGCTGCTGAGGTTGCCCCCGGCAAGGGTCCTTGCCGGGGCTACCTGATTGCACGTGCGACCTTTGTGGTCCTGGTCCTTCATTGTTTGCTTTGCTTGTCTTTGTGGCTTTGACTTTCCTCCGGCTTCCCTCTCTTGCCTTGCTCTCGTGTGGTCGTGGCAGGTGGCTCTAACTGCCCGTGCACAAGTAAAGGGGTCAAAAGCTAGGCCCCTACTTTTGCACACCGACAGTTGCCATCCGAACGAGGCGATCAGAGGATCAAAAGATAAATAAGCTCAGGTAATAATTTTGACAATTTTGTACACAAGCGGTTGCAGCCCTGGCACCTACCCGGGCTATCGAATTTGCCAAAGCGGCAACTTGATGTGGCAGATGATGACATCATGCTCATGAACAAGAGGCTTAACGAGGCGCAAGGTATGTCTTTTGGATGGTCAGTGGGTATGAATAAGAGCATGATGCTGGAATTTATAATATGTTTGACTGCAGATGGTGCTGCCACCATGGAGACTCTTCAAGCTGAGCTTTCCCGGGCCAAGGAGCAAGCCAGGATAAGCAATGCAGCTGCTGAGAAGGCAGCTGGTGAATTAAAAGTTGAACAGGCTGCTCATTGCCAAAGTCAAGAGAGAAAAGTCAACAAGGCGCTTGAGGTAAAGGATGTCGCTGGCAGGTATGAGCTTCTCGAGAGAGAAAACCAAGCGAAAACAGCTGACCTAGAGAAGGCCTTACAAGCGGCAAAGGAAACTCGGTCTGAGATTCGAGTGGCTTGGGAGGAGCTTCGGCAAGCCGGGGAGATCGCGGCTGGGAAGCCCTTTTTATTGCGAACTAAATTTGGTGATTCGGCGTATGCCCCGCTTGATCAAATGTGGAGCTCTCCGGCCGCATATTTGGACTTGTCAAAGAGTGCTGCTGATGCGGCGCAGTTTTTCCAAGACCAAGAAGACCGTGAAGCGAAAAGACTATTCTGGTCGTAGTTTAGCATGCCAAGGCGTCCGTTGCTGTTGAACGAGCAGATGGCCGAATGGGTAGAGCTCCATGGGATATCCGGACTTTCCATGAAGGCTGTTGTGGACCGGCTATGGCCTGGAGAGCCGAGTCCGGATAGTTATTTTGGTTTGGTGCAACGACTTGTTTGTGCAATGTCGCATATCGACGCTGTCAAGCGGTCATCGTGCATAGAAGGTGCTAGGATGGCCCTTGCACGTGTGAAGACGTACTGGGCGAAGATGAATGCCACTAATATTGCGACAAGGGGTCCACCCGAAGGTCAGGACCTGCCAAAGCACTATTTTGAAGAAGTCTTAGAGGGTGCCCGCTTAATAGAGGGTTAGTGCATGAAAAATATCATGTTCGAGTAACGTGTGTTCGACTTGTAAAGACAATGCTTATGATAATAAAGGCTTTATTTATACTTTTGCCCGTAAAGTATCTTAGTGCCTCCTATGCGGCTGTTTATGTATATATGTATATAACCTGAAAGTTTGCAGTCGTCGGCTTTAGCCCCCTCGCGTGTAACACGGGGGTGTTCGGAAAAGCACGTGGTCACACTTGACCCAACGTCTTGGTCCATTAAGGAGGTGGTAGTGCGGCGAACTAGGCAATCAGACTATAGAGCTTTAACACTTTCACTTAGCCATAGGAGTTTGACGGTGGGGCTACTACATAGCCCCTGGTATGTCCGTGTTTTATCCGAATACGGTGCATTTACATACATGACCAGAAAACCGGTCCTTCGTTAATTCAGAGGAATCGCGAAGATTCCGCTGAGTCATTGAGTGGTTGACCAGCTCTCGCCTTATCATGATAGTCAGTTTTCGGCTTTCTCTACTAAGGATCTCATCCAGATGAACCAGGGCACAATCGTAGTAGTTCTCCCTGTGCCACCTTAGCCGATAGAGCGGAATGTAAGGTAGCAAACGCAGGAGCCGGGCAAACCCAACTATTGACCAAAGACATGATTCGGAGCTGATGCATATAAGGCCAAACTCATGACGCCAAACACTCCCGAAGTTATTCGGACATTACAACATATACCGGGCTGAATACAGCCCCTGGTAGTGACACTACTAGAAAACCGCTACTAATGGCGCACCTAATTTGGCCATTAATGGCGCATCACCGGTGCGCCATTACTAGCACGCCATTAGTAATTTTTACTAATGGCGCACCAGTGGTGCGCCATTAGTATCGGGTATACTAATGGCGCACCACTGGTGCGCCATTAGTATAGGCCACGGTGCGCTATTAGTATGTCTCCCAGGGGCCATGTATACCCAGGTGCTTTGGATACTAATGGCGCACCACAACCGGATGCGCCATTAGTAACCGCGGCATACTAATGGCGCACTATCCTGTGATGCGCCATTAGTGATGCGCCATTTTGAATCTAGATCTGGATCGTGATTTTTTGCTCATTTTTTGCTCGTTTTTTTTGCTTGTTTTTTGGCACGACATTATTTCAAATTTTGTTCCTGTTTTTGGATCTTGTTGCCATGGTCTTTTGCCGGAGAGGAGTTCGTCGGAGAGGAGGAGGAGGAGGTCGCTGGAGAGGAGGGAGGAGAAACCATGAGGGGATGGGAGGAGCTCACCGGAGAGGAGGGAGGAGGAGCTCACCGGAGAGGAGGGAGGAGGAGCTCACCGGAGAGGAGGGATTT
>NC_041387.1:501949241-501974470 GCF_002162155.2 Triticum dicoccoides | reverse complement strand
CCGGAGAGGAGGAGGTCACCGGAGAGGAGAAGTATGGTGGAGGAGAGAAGGGAAGATGAAATGATGAGAGGAGGAGAGGACCAGCCATATATACGGCATACTAATGGCGCACCGCGGGCAGGTGCGCCATTAGTAATTTTTTTATTTTTTTTATTTATTTTGAATTTTGAAGGCGGGAAGATACTAATGGCGCACCACGGGCAGGTGCGCCATTAGTAATTGTTTTTTTATTTTTTTGACTTATTTTTAATTTTGAAGGAGGCAAGATACTAATGGCGCACCGCGGGCAGGTGCGCCATTAGTAATTTTTTTATTTTTTTTATTTATTTTGAATTTTGAAGGCGGGAAGATACTAATGGCGCACCACGGGCAAGTGCGCCATTAGTAAGTTTGAATTTTTTTGATTTTTTTTGCCTCTCCAGATCTTAAAAGCCCCGTATCTTTTTTTCTGTTAGGTTTTTGAGGATTTTGAAAATGTTTAACGGGGTTCCCCCGGTTAAATTTGGATGTAACTTTTCGAGTAGATGATTTTTCATATAAAAAACTTTTTCATCCGAGTTACTATGCAAAAGTTATGCCCATTTTTACAAATTCTCGCGAGATTTTGCAAATGAAGTCAAAATTCATATATGCAAATTTTCCCAACAACTAGGCCACATATCACATGGGAAACTTATTTTCTTTTATTTTTTTGACATTTTTATCATTTTCTTTTATATTTTTTTAAACTAAAAAGGCGATCCACGGGGGGGGGGGTGCATTCGGTGGAAGTGGTGGCCAAGGTTACTAATGGCGCACCGTGGCATGGTGCGCCATTACTAGTTTAACTAGTAATGGCGCACCACACCCACGGTGCGCCATTAGTAGTTTTGAAAAAAATTCAAAAAAAAGTTTTAAATTTTCTTTTTACTAATGGTGCACCGTGGGAGTGGTGCGCCATAATGGCGCACCACTCCCACGGTGCGCCATTAGTAGTTTTGAACAAAATTTTAAAAAAAATATTTTTACTAATGGCGCACCGTGGATGTGGTGCGCCATTAGTATTTGGACACTAATGGCGCACCAACACATGGTGCGCCATTAGTATATAGTAATGGCGCACCACATGTCTGGTGCGCCATTAGTGTCAATTCCATCTATAGCCCTTTTCCTAGTAGTGTGAACCCTGGGTTCAAGGTACATGCGGCAATCCGGCATGACGAAAGAGCGCCTGTGGTGAGAGCATGACTCTCAAAATACACTGGTGGCTGCTTCCATAATTTTGTCATTTTAAGTGTCAGGAAAGTGTGAAACAACAAGAGATAATAAAAGAAAAGGTTTACACAGGGTCTTAATCTAAAAAGAAACCTTAAAAACGGGGCCCTGCTGCACGTTTGTGCCTTTGTCTCTGTTGTGCAGTATCCTTGAAGGGTATAGCATGGTGGCCATCTGTAAGAAAAAACCAGGTGAAAGAATCTGGGGTGGCCGTGCGTAAAGTTGGTTTGTTTGAATGAACCGTGAAATGTAGTTTCTTGAGTCCGAATAGGGTCGAGCCGAACTATAGACCTCTTACGTGCAGGGTGCCCCCTATACTGGGGCATCGCTGCTAAACAAACTCAGGTTTATCTGAGCTGCTACACCTAGGTGTGCACCGAACACGTTTAGCTGTGTCCGCTATCTTGAAGACCGATGAGCTGCTTGGCTTGAAAAGGTCGCTTCATGCGTCGGCTGCTAGAGCCACCACGTATTCTTCTCTACGAAGAGAAGACTCCGTGTTTCCGCTAACCGTGATAACTCCACGTGGTCTAGGAATCTTGAGTTTGAGATAAGTGTAATGCAGGACTGCATTAAAACGGGTGAAGGTCGTTCTTCCGAGTAGTGCATGCTAGCCACTTCGGAATGGATCAATGTCGAAGATTAGCTCTCAAAAATTTTCGGGAGAGCTGAAGACAACGTCCAATGTTAGAGAGCCCGTGCAGCAGGCCTCTACACCTGGTATTACTCTTTTAAAGGTAGTGCAGCTTTGCTTGATTCTTGACGGGTCTATCTCCATCTTACGGACAGTATCCTGATATATCAGATTGAGACTACTGCCGCCGTCCATGAGGCCTCGGGTAAGGTGGTATCCGTCAACTATTGGGTCGAGCACTAAGGCAGCCGAACCCCCGTGACGGAAACTAGTCGGATGATCCCTGCGATCGAAGGTGATCGGACAGGCCGACCATGGGTTAAATTTGGGGGCGACGGGCTCTACAGCATATACGTCTTGGAGTGCGCGTTTGCGCTCCCTCTTTGGGATATGAGTGACATAAATCATGTTCACTGTTTTGACCTCCGGTGGAAATTTCTTCTGTCCCCCCATATTCGGCTGGCGAGATTCGTCCTCGTCTTTGCTTTGCGGCCCCTTCCCTTTGTGTTCGGCGTTGAGCTTGCTGGCCTTCTTGAAGACCCAACATTCTCTGTTGGTGTTATTAGCTGGTTTAACGGGTGTGCCATGAATCTGGCAGGGCCAGTCTAGAATTTTATCTAGGCTGGATGGACCGTCTCTGCTGTCTTTCAATGAATTTTCCGTTGACCAGGTCTAGGGCCCCTGAATCCGGCGTTTACCACTGTGTTGTTTGGGCTTTCTTCATTGTTCCTACGTTTGTTTTTGTTGCATCGTGGTTTTCGATTACCATCCCTGGTATCGGATGTGCCAAGATCATTGGTGCTGCTACGGGCCAACAGTTGTCCTCACCCGCACAAAAGCGGGTCATGAGAGTAGTTAGGGCTGCCATTGTCCTAGGCTTTTCCTGGCCGAGGTGTCTGGCCAGCCATTCGTCCCGGACACTGTGTTTCAAAGTTGCTGAGGCTTCGGCTCTCGGACAGTCGATGATTTGGTTCTTCTTGGTGAGAAATCCGTTCCAAAGCTTACGGGCCGACTCTCCGGGTTGTTGGGTTATGTGACTTAGATCGTCTGCATTCGGAGGTCAGACATAAGTCCCTTGAAAATTTTCCCTGAAAGCGTCCTTGAGTTCTTCCTAGCTTCTAATGGAATTTTTCGGCAGGCTTTTCAGCCAGTGCCGAGCTGGTCCTTTTAGCTTGAGGGGTAGTGATACGTCTCCAACGTATCTATAATTTATGAAGCATTCATGCTATTATATTATCTGTTTTGAATGACTATGGGCTTTATTATCCACTTCTATATTATTTTTGGGACTAACCTATTAACCGGAGGCCCGGCCCAGATTTGCTGTTTTATGCCTATTTCAGTGTTTCGAGGAAAAGGAATATCAGACGGAGTCAAAACGGAACGAAATCAACTGGAGAAGTTATTTTTGGAAGGAAACCCACCTAATGGACTTGGACCCCACGTCAGAAGATACGGGAGCTGGCCACGAGGGTGGGGGGCGCGCCCCCCTGCCTCGTGGGGCCCCTGAAGCTCCACCGACGTTCTCCTTTCACCCATATATACCTACGTACCCTAAAAATTCCAGAACAGAACCTAGATCGGGAGTTCCGCTGCCGCAAGCCTCTGTAGCCACCAAAAACCAATCGGGACCCTGTTCCGGCACCCTGCCGGAGGGGGATCCCATCACCGGAGGCCATCTTCATCATCCCGGCGCTATCCATGATGAGGAGGGAGTAGTTCACCCTCAGGGCTGAGGGTATGTACCAGTAGCTATGTGTTTGATCTCTCTCTCTTGTGTTCTTGAGGTGATACGTTCTTGATGTATCCCGAGCTTTGCTATTGTAGTTGGATCTTATGATGTTTCTCCCCCTCTACTCTCTTGTGATGAATTGAGTTTCCCCTTTGAAGCTATTTTATCGGATTGAGTCTTTATGAGAACACTTGATGTATGTCTTGCTATGATTATCTGTGGTGACAATGGGATATCATGTGACACTTGATGTATGTTTTGGTGATCAACTTGCGGGTTTCGTGACACTGGGAACCTATGCATAGGGGTTGGCACACGTTCTTGACTCTCCGGTAGTAGCTTTGGGGCACTGTTTGAAGTACTTTTATGTTGGATGGATGAATCTGAGATTGTGTGATGCATATCGCATAATCATGCCCACGGATACTTGAGGTGACAATGGAGTATCTAGGTGACATTAGGGTTTTGGTTGATTTGTGTCTTAAGGTGTTATTCTAGTACGAACTCTTTGATAGATCGATCCGAAAGAATAGCTTTGTGGTGGTTTCGTACCCGACCATAATCTCTACGTTTGTTCTCCGCTATTAGTGGCTTTGGAGTGACTCTTTGTTGCATGTTGAGGGCTTGTTATATGATCTATCTATGTTATTATTGTTGAGAGAACTTGCACTAGTGAAAGTATGAACCCTAGGCCTTGTTTCCTATCATTGCAATACCGTTTACGCTCACTTTTACCACTTGTTACCTTGCTGTTTTTATTATTTTAGATTACAAAAACCTTTATCTACTATCTATTTTGCACTTGTATCTTCATCTCTTCACCGAACTAGTGCACCTATACAATTTACCATTGTATTGGGTGTGTTGGGGACACAAGAGACTCTTTGTTATTTGGTTGCAGGGTTGTTTGAGAGAGACCATCTTCATCCTACGCCTCCTACGGATTGATAAACCTTAGGTCATCCACTTGAGGGAAATTTTCTACTGTCCTACAAACCTGTGCACTTCTAGGCCCAACAACGTCTACAAGAAGAACGTTGTGTAGTAGACATCAAGCTCTTTTCTGGCGCCGTTGCCGGGGAGGCTAGGTAAGTGAAGGTATATCTTTAGATCTTGCAATCGAATCTTTTTGTTTCTTGTTTTAGCACTAGTTTAGTTTATAAAAGAAAACTACAAAAAAATGGAGTTAAGTTTGTCTCATACGCTTCGTCTTTTTAATATCTTTCGTGAGTATGATGGAAAGGAAAATTGTGCTCAAGGGCTAGAAGAAGAAATCTATAAAATGTTTTGCACTAAATTTTTGAATGATGAGCATGATGGCAATGTTGTTAGTACGAATTCTTTGAATATACATGATGCTAATGATGATTGCACTAGTTATGATGAAAATGTCTCCTATAAACATGTCAATTTTTGTGGAGTGCATTGGGTTTGTAAGTACACACGAAATAGGGAAGATAGATATTGCAAGATGCATAAGTACTTAGAAACCAATTTTTTGCAAGAAGAGTTAGATGAATGTGCTGAAAGATTCAATATTTACAGTACTCCTTGTGAACTTTGCAATGAACATGGTCATTTAAAGCTCCAATGCTATTTGTTTCATGATCAAGTCGTGTCCAAATATTGTGATAATTTGATTAACCTTGAACATCATAAAGAGCTTAGCCTTCTTTTGGGTTATGAAGAAATGAAACGTATAACTGAGGGTATTCCAAAATTTAATCTTGATAAAATTCTTGATATTGATCTAGAGAAAATTTATATGTATTGTGCGGAGAATTGCATTGAAAATCCTTATATTGCCAATTACATAAGGAAAAGAAAGCAAATTGAAGATGATGAGAATTGAGGGAGTCCTGGATTAGGGGGTGTTCGGATGGCCGGACTATGAACTTTGGCCGGACTCCCGGACTATGAAGATACAAGATTGAAGACTTCGTCCCGTGTCCGGATGGGACTTTCCTTGGCGTGGAAGGCAAGCTTGGCGATACGATATGAAGATCTCCTCCCATTGTAACCGACTCTGTGTAACCCTAGCCCTCTCCGGTGTCTATATAAACCGAAGAGTTTTAGTCCGTAGGACGAACAACAATCATACCATAGGCTAGCTTCTAGGGTTTAGCCTCTCTGATCTCGTGGTAGATCAACTCTTGTACTACCCATATCATCAATATTAATCAAGCAGGAGTAGGGTTTTACCTCCATCGAGAGGGCCCGAACCTGGGTAAAAACATCGTGTCCCTTGTCTCCTGTTACCATCCGCCTAGACGCACAGTTCGGGACCCCCTACCCGAGATCCGCCGGTTTTGACACTGACATTGGTGCTTTCATTGAGAGTTCCTCTGTGTCGTCACCGACAGGAAGGATGCCGCACCCCGTCTTTAAAGACGGCGCTATCGCTAAAGGAGCTTTGGCTGTCGGCCAAACTCTCCGGCTAGGCAGTTTTTTGATGACCGCCTGTTCGGCTGCCGCGCCGGCGATGACCTCTCGGGTCATCGAAAGCAATCTCCAGATCAGCTCGAAACTTGCTGAGCACTTAGATCCTATGGAGATCTCTTCCCTAAACGAGCTCTTGGATCGCATCGCCTCCCTGGGAGTCGCTACAGATTACAGCCAGATTGGGCTTAAACCCGATCAGAGACAGATCGACTCTCCCTAGGTCACCCACCACATTGAAGTGGTGGAAGAACAATGCGGCAAATCTTCACCCATCCTAAGGACCAGATGTGTCCGGATTCCTGACCCCTCCAAGCCGGATATCCGCGGAGGGGAGGACGTCACCCAAGCCCTGAACCAAAAGTCAGGCAGCAGGCCTGATTCATTGAATAACGTCCAAGAAAACAAGCTTCCGAATTTGGAAATTTCTTGGCCCCTGAGTCTTAGATCGGGCGATGTTCCGGATTTAAATCCACCCGCCAACCCAAATATAAGGGATCATCCCAAATATAGCAAGAGCCCGGGGAAACAGTACACCACTACTGGGCCAGATTCCTCCTGGTTATGAACACGATAAAGGACTACCGTGAGAAGGACGCAATTTCATTCTTCTGTAACAACTGCACAGACATCGGAATCCTCAATGCCATAAGTCGCCACGAAATTACACGCTTCGCCGACTTGACATCCATAGTACGAAAATACTGTGCGACAAAAAGCGTTCGGAAAACCGAAACAAAATTCTAGGACAATACGACCCCGAATACAATCTCAGTCCGGAACAAAAGGGCGCATTATCGCCAAGCACCTGGGCCAAACAGCAAAAAACAAAAACCCTTTATAGGGTATGGAAACGTACTGGAGGGATGGCTCAATGGACCCTGTAAAATTCATAGTAGAGAGGAAGTCACACCAACCCATAGCCTTAGAGCCTGTTGGATACTCCGGCAGGTGGCCAGAAGCGGCGAGGAGCTCCTAAACCCAGAATCCGCAGAACACCACCCCAGAAACGCCAGTACGGTGTCAACAGTGTTCGAGACTTTTGCATCAAACAATGCGAGGAAACGAACGCTCCACAGCCTTACCGAAGTCTACCAAGTAGCAACAATAAACCCATGGAGTGACACGGCTATTACCTTTAATGCCAGTGACGAACCTAAATTCCGGACAGCCCGAGCACCAGCTGCACCGGTCCTCAGTCCGATAGTGGACGGATTCCGGCTTACAAAGGTACTCATGGACGGTGGCAGCAAACTAAACCTCATCTACAAGGAACTCCTGCGAAAAATGGAAATAGACTGGAGCCGCATTGAGCGAAGCAACACAACCTTTAGAGGAATAATCCCCAGCCGGGAAGTGTGCTGTTCAGGAAAAATCACACTGGATGTGGTGTTCGGCATGCCAGATAATTACAGATCCGAGGAGGTCACATTTCAAGTGGCCCCGTTCAGCAGTGGATACCACGCTCTGTTAGGGCGAGAAGCATTCACAATTTTTCAAGTTATACCCCATGACGGGTACATGAAGCTCAAAATGCCCGGACCCAACGGAATCAGCACTCTTGCTAGTGATCCAGACACAGCGCTCCGCGCCGAAAACAAGACAGCGGCACTGGCCCTCGAGGCATTATCCGAAGCCCTGGCGGCCGAGGAACTAACTGTGTTGCGCTCCACGGTGGACAGGGATGACGTGATACTCGACAAAAGATCCAAGTCCACCTCCTTCAAGCCGGCAGACGAAATAGTCAAGTTCCAAGTCCATCCAACGGACACTACAAAAACGGCCTTCATCGGAGCACAACTAAAACGTGATGTAGACGCCGCACTCAGAGAATTCCTACGAGAAAATTGGGACATTTTTGCCTGGCACCCTTCAGACATGCCAGGAATCCCACGCAGGCTGGCCGAGCACAGCCTGAATATCCTAAAAGGATTCAAGCCTGTTAAGCAGACTCTTCGGCGTTTCTCCGAACCCAAGAGACAAGCCATGGGAGAGGAGCTAGCAAAACTACTGGAAGCTGGATTCATCAGAGATATAAAACATTCGGACTGGCTAGCAAACCTGGTGATGGTACCAAAGAAGGACAAATCCTGGCGCCTATGCGTCGATTTCAAAGACCTAAATAAGGCATGCCCAAAGGATCCCTTCCCCCTCCCCCGCATTGATCAAATCATCGACGCCACTGCAGGACACGATTCATTGTGTTTCCTAGATGCATACTCTGGCTACCACCAAATCAAGATGGCAGAGTCAGACCAAGCCGCAACGGCATCCATCACCCCATACGGCCCATTCTGCTTCAACACGATGCCCTTCGGGCTCAAAAACGCCGGTGCGACATATCAGCGCATGATTCAAACATGTCTGGCCAACCAGATCGGCGAAATAGTTGAAGCGTACGTGGATGACGTGGTCGTCAAAACCAAACACGTCGAAACTCTAATAGACGACTTGAGGCTCACGTTCGATAACCTTCGAACATATGACATTAGGCTCAACCCGGAAAAATGCGTTTTCGGCGTACCAACCGGAAAGCTCTTGGGCTTCATTGTATCGGTAGAGGAATTGAAGCAAACCCAGCCAAGATCCGAGCTCTGTCACAATTGGATATTCCAAAAGATCTCAAGCAAATACAAAAATTGACTGGATGATGCATGGAGGCTCTAAGCCGCTTCATCTCCCGCTTGGGGGAAAAGGCCTTACCCCTTTACCGCCTCCTCCGGCGCACCGAACACTTCGAGTGGACGGATGCCGCCACGGCCGGACTCGAAGAAATAAAAGCCATACTGGCAACAAACCCTGTCCTGGCCGCGCCAAACATCGGCGAACCAATGTTGTTATACATCACGGCAACTCACCAAGTTGTAAGCGCAGTCCTCGTCATCGAACGAGAAGCGGACGGACACAAATTCCCTGTACAGAAACCAGTGTACTACGTGTCCACTGTCCTCACTCCATGCAAGTCCCGGTACCCGCATTACCAAAAAATAGCATACGTAGTATTCATCGCATCCCGAAAGCTATGACACTACTTTCAAGAGTGTTCGATAACAGTAGCCTCCGAAGTACCTCTTAACGACATCATAAACAACCGCGACGCAACAGGCCGGATTGCCAAATGGGCCATTGAGCTCCTCCCGTTCGACATAACATATAAGCCACGGCGTGCCATCAAGTCGCAAGCCTTGGCCGACTTTGTCGCGGAATGGACTGAAGCCGAACTCCCTAAAGAGTATGGCACATATTCCAACTGGACCATGCACTTCGACGGCTCCAAAATGCTAGCAGGTCTAGGGGCTGGCGTCGTCCTAACGTCCCCAACAGGAGATACAGTCCAATATGTACTCCAGATAATGTATACGGACTCCAACAATGCAGCCGAATACGAGGCCCTCCTACATGGCCTCCGGATGGCAGTCTCCATGGGCATTCAACGCCTAGAGGTGCGTGAGGATTCAAACCTCGCGACATCCCAAATAAACGGAGACTTTGACGCCAAAGATCCGAAAATGGCAGCTTACCGCAACGTCGTCCTAAATATGTCAGCTCGGTTCGAAGCGCTGGAATTCCACCATATAGCCCAGGAAAATAATCAGGAAGCAGACGTCATGTCATGCATCAGCACAAAGCGCGATGCAGTCCCCCCAAACATTTTCCTGGAAAGGTTATTCAAGCCATCCGTACAGTGGGAAGGGGAATCCAGAATTAACAAACCGGACCAGGCCGCATTACCTGACCCCGAACACCATGACATAACGGAAGACTCCGTCAATGAAGTCACACCCTCAGCCCACGTAATAATGGCCGTAATTGCCCCGTGGACAGAACCATTCTTAGCCTACTTAACTAGGTAGGAACTCCCCGAGGACCAAAATGAGGCACGCTGCATAGTGCGGTGATCTAAAGCCTATAAAGTTCACGAAGGAGAGCTTTATAAGAAAAGCACCACCGGAGTCCTTCAAAGGTGTATCTCCGAAGAAGAAGGGCGGAACCTTCTGGCGGAAATTCACGCCGCACTCGGCGGACACCACGCCGCAGCCCGCACTTGTAAGCAAGGCCTTCCGTACTGGATTTTATTGGCCGACGGCCCGGGCAGATGCTCAGGACTTAGTGCAGCGATGCGTCGGTTGCCAATTATTCGCTAATCAAAGCCACATGCCGCATACCGCCCTACAAACCATACCCATTACCTAGCCTTTTGCGGTCTGGGGACTTGACATGGTTGGACCCCTTAAAGGAGGAACCCACAAGCAAAAATATCTACTGGTCATGGTGGACAAATTCACGAAATGGATAGAGGCCAAGCCTGTAAAGACGGCCGAATCCGGCCCGGTGATAGACTTCATATCCGGGGTTGTACACCGTTATGGCGTCCCCCACAGCATCATAATAGACAACGGCACAAACTTCACGGCCGACGAAGTTAAACTCTGGTGCAAAAACATGGGCATCAAGCTCGACTACGCTTCAGTCTATCACCCACAAACTAACGGTCAAGTCGAGCGAGCCAACAGTATCATCATGAGCGGCATCAAACCCAGACTAGTGCGATCCCTCAAGGAATCTAACACGCACTGGGTAGAGGAGCTTGACTCCGTACTCTAGGGGCTGCGGACCACGCCGAATCGCACTACCGGATTCACACCATTTTTTACGGTATACGGCGCAGAGGCAGTCCTGCCCTGCGACATAATTCATGACTCACCTCGCGTGCGCATGTATGAAGAAAGAGAAGCCGAGCTCGATCGGCAGGATAGCTTGGACGCATTGGAGGAGGAGCGTGACGTGGCAAAAGCCCGTTCCGCATTCTATCAACAGTAGGCTCGAAGATATCAAAGCAGAGAAGTACGGGCCAAAACTTATAACGTTGGCAAACTAGTTCTATGCCTACCGGACAAGAAAAAGGACAAACTAAAGGCCAAATGGGAGGGTCCCTTCATAATCGACCAAGTCCTGACTGGTGGAGCGTACCGTCTGCGAAATGCATCGGACAACCGACTCGAGCCGAACCCACGGAACGCAACACGCCTACGAAGATTCTACGCATAGCGCCCGACTCTGTGTTCGTCTCCTTCCTCTGTCCCCTTTTTTATCATTTATTTCAAATTAGCTGCCTGGTATTTCTCTCCTTCTCCCTCCTTTCTCCCAAGCCTTTAAGGGCTTGCCTGTGCGTTGTTTGCACATACTTGACGCGCCACCCGCGCTCATTATTCCTGGGGGCTTCTTTATCAGAAGTTTATATAAACGGGCCTCATGCCCAAAACATGTGTGACACTTCTGCATGAACCTTTTATACACCATTATATGCATCGCTATGACTTAAGTTTTGGCCAAGCTGGGTTGCCTGGCTCTTGTGCTTACCCCTACGTTCCCGTTGGTTCGGCTAGGTGGTAAAGGGAGCACCTCTGCGATTGTTACTGCCCGGGTCAGCCGGATGTGTACCTCAGACTGGGCGAAGCCGAAAGCTAGTGTTCTTAAGGGAATATTCGGTCAGTCAACTAAAAGATGATTTTTTTCATTTGTCTATTTATCTACCCCCAGATGCTTTTCTGCTTTCTTTTCGCAGTCCGGACATGCACTTTAGGGCATGCCTCCTAGGGAAAGGAACCCCTAACGGAACTATTCTCCCTGGAAGATGTTTCTTACTAACCATGTAATATAACATAACTAGTTGGGCACTTGTCTGCTAAAGCACTTATGACCCCTACGCCTGGTCTCCATGCATTCCCCGGTTCTTACATAACCGAGAGGGTATTCGGACACACTCCGGACTATCGGGTCCAGAGGTTAAAGCGAAAAGGTCCGGAATGACAAACGATCTACAATCCGACTAGAAGGCATTTTACATGTCATTTTAAATTACATAGTCAATTCGACTAGGTATATTCTTCTTCAATACCATCCAACAGGCTGTCTAATTTACAGTCCTGTTGAGAATACTTGGCAGCCAGCTCTACCTGGCCATACACCAAACTGACAGGGATCTCCTTCCCATCGGGCCCCACGGGGCCGACCTTGGCCATGTGGTTCGGGTCAGCCTTCGTGTATCGAGTCTTCACCATGGCCCAGGTCTTGCTGGCACCTTGACGGCAGGCCGATATCTTCCATAACTGGAAGCGCTGCCGCACTCCCTTCAGCTTCTCTGCAAGCTCTCCAAGGCCTTTGGGCCTGGAGAGGGATGGCCACATAGCCTGGACGATGCCTTGCATCGCCTGCCGAACTCGTTCGTGCAGTTGCAACAGCTCGGGAAGAAGGTCCCCCACTGAACCGGGCATTTCCTCCGTAGGACGACCTGTCAGCATATCTACACACATAGATCTGTCAAATCAACTTCCTCGCCGAACTCTTTTTTCGCACATTCGTTCAAGCACTTACTAAAAATGCCGCGTCGAAGTCACCGATTCTCCTTTACGGAATCAGACAACTGAGCACGAACATCCTTTAGTTCCTCGCCCAATTGGGTATTGGCGTCTTGAAGTTTGTTCTTCTCTTGCCTCACCCTCGTCAGCACGCTCTCGCCAGCCTTTAGTTGGCATAGGAGTTGTTGCTTATCCGGATTCACTCCGGCCCCATCTGCACTGTTATCGTCAGAATTGCACACATGCTGCACTTCACAACGGAATTATCTTTCGAAGCATATATTACCTGAGGGAGTCCCCTTGGCACTATCTGAAGCGGCCAGTGCGGCCTCGAGTTGGGCACTCTTCCAGCTCCTGGGACAGTTGCGTGTTCTTTTTTGTAAGATCCTGCATAACATATGATCCTTAAATCAGTTATCTTAACTGTTTCAAGTCTCGGGGGCTACTGACATATATAACCATCAGATTTACTCACCCGTATGTCTTTCACATACTGCTCTGTGGCTCTGGCTAGACCATTTTGAGCGGCACGGAGGTACGCATCTCCCGTATTAAAGGCGTCCAACGCCTCTGGGGAAAAACATGCGTCACGAAGAACAGTTCGGCGATGCCTGTGGTTCATGGCACTCCCCACCTCTGAATTGGTGGCAGATAGCCCGTCTGCGTCCTCGGTCGGAGGAATGTCCGATGCGCGCCCCGTGTTCGCCTCCACTTCCGGACCCGGACTTGAAGCCTGGCCGGTGGATATAGTCCGGCGGGCTCTCTTCTTCCTGAGGAGAGCATGAGCGTTAGTGTGACTTGAGGGCATAAACTCTAGGCGTTAAATTTGCACGCCATACCGTTGCGCCGGAATCTCGATCTGGCCCGCACTTCTTTTTAGCCCGCCTGGCTTCAGCGGCCCTTGTTGGCTGCCCACCGCGTGCTCGGCCCTCCGCCTCAAGGATTTCCCCTACAAAATGAAACACTATTGGTTTACGGCATTCAAAATAAGGCATGATGGATCCTCTTGAAAGTACTGGGACTTCGGTCTCGGTTACCTTTGAGGCTGGGAGTAGTCCGGGATAGTCGGCCGTAATGGCCACTAAGGTATTGTCCTTACTCAGTTGATGAAACACCCCATCAATTAGCTCCACACATAAGTCCGGGTCCTCTTGGGAGTCCGGATCGAGGGACCGCTCCGGGTCCTCGGGTTGTGGAGGAGGGCTGCTTATCTCCTTCACAGTCTGGCGCAGCTCCTGCGTTAGAATTACTAGACTGAGTACTCAATTATGGGAATTTGAAAACAGGTAGGCAGGTGAAAATGTTCACTCACCCAGCTTGGAGGACTGTACATGGAGAATCCGCCCCGTGGGTTGACCCGGAGGAATTCATCTTCTTCTCCCTTGTACAAAGCGGATAAGATCTTCGTTAGAGTGGCAGCCGAATCCGGCCCCTTGCGACCGCACCGGGTGGCGTCGTCCTCCCCGTTGAAATCCCACATGGGGTAGCCTTTGTACTGAAGCGGCTACACCCCCCGCGTAATGCATGTGGCCATGACCTCGATCATGGTCAATCCGGAATGAGCCAACAATCTTATCCGGCTCATCAGGTAAAGAACGTCCTTGTCAGTTTCCCTCTGAGGGTTCCGTGGGCACCAGCTCAGGCGTTTCTTCAACGGAGTGTTATTAAACTTAGGGAGGCCGATCCGTACAGGGTGCGGCAGGGGGACGTCATCCATATAAAACCATTCCAAAAGCCAGTCCTCGGACGCCTTCTTTGGGGTACCGGATAGATATCCGGTCCCGGCGATGCGCCATAGTTCGGCTCCGCCCACTTGATAAATTGACCCCTCCTGAGAGCGGGGCACAAGGCAGAACAACCTCTTCCACAGCGTGAAATGGGCCTCGATGCCCAAGAACAGCTCACAGAGGGCCACGAAGCCTGCAACATGCAGTATGGAGGCGGGCGTGAGGTTGTGTAGCTGGAGGCCGTAGAACTCCAGTAGACGTCGGAGAAACGGATGAATTGGAAATCCGAGTCCTCTTATTAAATAAGGAACTAGGCACACCCGCTCTCCTTGAGAGGGATTGGGGACGCTCTCCGCCTGCTCTCCGCCGCTATAGGTGGCAATCCCGGATCGAACTGGGACCATATATGCTGGGGGGAGGAGCCCCTTGGATTGAAGCACTACTAGCTTGCTATACGGGACGGAACACCGCTCCCAGTCTCCGGGCCGAGGGCTGGAGAGGCGAGAGGAGGAGCTGCTTCGGCCGGCCATGGTGGACTGGATCTCTGTCAAAAGCGCTCTGATGAATACTCGCGGAGGGAAGGTGGTGTGAATTAGATCTAAATCCCCGTCTCTTTTATGAGCGGCTCATTTACGCGGCCGGGGGGGTAAACGAAAAAACCCTGGCTTTTCGCATTCGTTTGACACATGGAAGATGGTCATTATTGGGCACAGAAGCCGAGGAGAGCGGCACGCACTAGAAGTCTGACACTATCCGGCAGGTACATGGATTTTGGAGAAGAACCCGCCTTGCAATGCCGAAACTTGCGCGTCGGACTTACCGTCATTGAAGCCTGGTTCGGGGCCACTGAGGGAGTCCTGGATTAGGGGGTGTCCTGATGGCCGGACTCACGGACTATGAAGATACAAGATTGAAGACTTCGTCCCGTGTCCGGATGGGACTTTCCTTGGCGTGGAAGGCAAGCTTGGTGATACGATATGAAGATCTCCTCTCATTGTAACCGACTCTGTGTAACCCTAGCCCTCTCCGGTGTCTATATAAACCGGAGAGTTTTAGTCCGTAGGACGAACAACAATCATACCATAGGCTAGCTTCTAGAGTTTAGCCTCTCTGATCTCATGGTAGATCAACTCTTGTACTACCCATATCATCAATATTAATCAATCAGGAGTAGGATTTTACCTCCATCGAGAGGGCCCGAACCTGGGTAAAAACATCATGTCCCTTGTCTCCTGTTACCATCCGCCTAGACGCACAGTTCGGGACCCCCTACCCGAGATCCGCCGGTTTTGACACCGACAAGAATACTAATGAAAGGGAAGAGGCTTCCCAATCTCCTCCTATTATTTCTTATGATGAATCAAGTAACGAGGAGGAGCTTTCTATTCAACCAATCTCATCAATAAGGATCTCAAAGAGGAAGGTTGAACCTACACATAATGTGAAGAAGAAAAAGAAAAGAAGGAGAAACAAAGGTAAAAAGGTATCCCTCCCAAAAGATGTTGCTCCTACTACTACTTGTGATGATGATAATTGCTATACTATTGGTGCTATCCATATTTTTAATGATGAGAGTGATTGTGCTTATGATATGAAAGGGCCCAAGCTTGGGGAAGCTATGTTTGATGAGGATGAAATATTTGAGAATATATTTGCTGGAATTAATGTTTGTCCCAAGCTTGGGGATACTACGTTTAGTGAAGATTATATTTTTAGCATCCCAAGTTTTGATATGCAAAGTTGTTGTGATTATAGCATGCCTCCTACCTATGATGATTATATTGATGAAAGTGGGTTCGGAAGAGTGTCAACTTTAGGAAGTAGTGATCCCACTATTTTGGAGGATGTTGAATCTATTTGTGATGAATATGAAAGTGGATTTGGAAGAGTGTCAACTTTATTTAGTGATGATTCCACTATTTCGGAAGAGGTTCCAATTGATTATGATAACAAAGTTGCTATCTATGATGATTATTGTGATGACTTGTATGCTATTAAGGATAATAATAACCATGAAACTTGTTATCATGATTTTAGTTTTCAATTGGATTATGCCTCACATGATAATTATTTTGTTGAGTTTGCTCCCACTACTATTGATGAGAAGAATTTTGCTTATGTGGACAGTATTAAAAATTCTATGTTTGTAGATCATGAAAAGAATTCTTTAGGTGCTGGTTATATTGTTGAATTCATTCATGATGCTACTGAAAATTATTATGAGAAAGGAACATATGCTTGTAGGAATTGCAATGATATCAAGTTTCCTCTCTATGTGCTTAAAGTTTTGAAGTTATGCTTGTTTTACCTTCCTATGCAAGTTGATTCTTGTTCCCATAAGTTGTTTGCTCACAAAATCCCTATGCATAGGAAGTGGGTTAGACTTAAATGTTCTAGCCATATTCTTCATGATGCTCCCATTATGTTTCAATTCTTATCTTTTATGTGAGCATCATTGTCATCATCATGCCTAGCTAGAAAGGCATTAAAGAAAAGCACTTGTTGGGAGACCACCCAACATTTATCCTTATTGTGTTTGTGTGTACACATGATTATGTTACTGTAGTAATCATGTTTTATAGCTTTTGTTTCAATAAAGTGCCAAGTAGAACCTTTGGGAAGACTTGGGTGAAGTTTATGTGATCTTGCTGTGAAAAACAGAAACTTTAGTGCTCACGAGATTATCTGTCATTTTTTACTGGAGAGTGATTTTAGGTTGATTCTTTTTGCAGATGATTAATAGACAAATGTCTCAGGTCCAGAAATTTATTTCATAATTTTTGGGGTTCCAGAAGTATACGTTTGATACATATTACTACAGACTTTTCTGTTTTTGACAGATTCTGTTTTCATTGTGTTGTTTGCTTATTTTGATGCATCTATGGCTAGTATTATGTGTTATGAACCATAGAGAAGTTAGAATACAGTAAATATTACACCAATATGAATTAATAATGAGTTCATTACAGTACCTAAGTGGTGGTTTTATTTTCTTATGCTAACGAAGCTTACGAGTTTTGTTTTAAGTTTTGTGTGGTTGAAGTTTTCAAGTGTTGGGTAAAGCTTTGATGGACTATGGAATAAGGAGTGGCAAGAGCCTAAGCTTGGGGATACCCAAGGCACCCCAAGGTAATATTCAAGGACAACCAAGCAACTAAGCTTGGGGATGCCCCGGAAGGCATCCCCTCTTTCGTCTTCGTTTATCGGTAACTTTACTTGGAGCTATATTTTTATTCGCCACATGATATGTGTTTTGCTTGGAGCGTCATTTTGTTTTGTTAGTTTTTGCTTGCTGTTAGTTAGAATAATGTTTTTCATCTTTAGTTTCAATAAAAAGTCAAGGATAGCCTTTTCCATGCTTATTTTGCTAGTATACATGTTGCTGTTTGAAAACAGAAAGTTTACCGCTGTTGTCAAAATTCCCTAGAAAAGTAAGAGAATGGTATAACGTTGAATCTTTTTGCACATTGAGCTCTGATAAATTTATTATAGTGGGAATTTTAGTTCATAATTTTTGGAGTCAGGGAAGTATTGATATTCTTGCATTCTTTACAGACTGTACTGTTTTGGCAGATTGCTGTTATGTTTGCATTGTTGGCATATGTTTGCTTGTTTAATGATTCTATTTGATGATAGGAGTATTAAATATTAAGAGACATTTAGTATGCAATGTTGAATAATAATGTTAGTGATTTGTTACAGTAGAAGATGATAAGGTTTTGCATTGGTTTATACTAACCTATCTCACGAGTTCTTGTTGAGTTTGATGTGAATGAAGCTTTTGATAAAAAGAAGAGAAACCATGATATGAGAGGAATTAAGGAGACACAAAAGTTCAAGATTGGGGATGCCCAAGGCACCCCAAGATAATATTTCAAGAAGTCTCAAGCATCTAAGCTTGGGGATGCCCCGGTAGGCATCCCACCTTTCTTCTTCAACAACTATCGGTTAGTATCGGTTGATCCTAAGTTTTTGCTTCACATGAGTTGTGCTATCCTTGCAATGTAGTTTTCTTTAGCTTTGCTTGCTGTTTGAATAAAGTATCAAGATCTGAAATTATTAAATGGGAGAGTCTTCGCATAGTTGCATAATTATTTAGCTACTCATTGATCTTCACTTATATCTTTTTGGAGTAGTTTTTCATTTACTCGTGTGCTTCACTTATATCCTATGAGTAAATCGTTGAATGAGTTGAATGTCATAAATCTGAAATTATATATGTTTCATTTGCTTATCCCTTAGGGAGTAATGACTTCACATCTAAGAAGTAGAGGTTGTAAATTTATTGACAGTTAGCAAGCATTGTATTAGTCATTTGAACAATTCGTGAAAGAATATTGAAGGAAGAGAGATTTCACATATAAATATATTATCATAGACATCTTTTATAATTGTGAGCATTCATTAAGTATGACATGCTAAAGAGTTGATGTTGGACAAGGAAGACAACGTAATGGGTTATGTTTTCTCGCATCTCAGCTAAAGTATATTGGCACGGATCATTCAAACATGTTGAGCTTGCCTTCCTCCCCTTGCTAGCCTAAATATCTGTACTAAGAGGGAATACTGCTTGTGCATCCAATATCCTTAAACCCAGTTTTTGCCATGAGTGTCCACCATACCTACCTATATGCGGTATTTACCTGCCGTTCCAAGTAAATTTGCATGTGCCAAACTCTAAACCTTCAAATTATAATCTATTTTGTATGCCCGAATTGCTCATGTAGCAACTAGGGGATGTCAGTGTCTTCCATGCTAGGTGGGTTATTCTCAAGAGGAGTGGACTCCGCTCCTCATTCACGAGAAAGTGGCGGTAACCGGGATGCCCAGTCCCATGATCAAAAAGATCAAAATCAAATCAAAATAATTAAACAAAACTCCCCCAGGATTGTTTTTAGTTGGAGGCACTCGTTGTTTCGAGCAAGCCATGGATTGATGCTTGTTGGTGGTTGGGGGAGTATAAACTTTTACCATTCTGCATGGGAACCGCCTATAATGTATGTAGTATGGAAGATATTGGGAACTCTTGGTTGTTATGTTGACAATGAGATCATACCTCTCAAAAATATTTATCTCTATTTCAAAATCGAGCTCTGGCACCTCTGCAAATCCCTGCTTCCCTCTGCGAAGGGCCTATCTTTTACTTTATGCAGGAGTCAAGGTGATCTTCACCTTTCCCTTTTTTCATTTTATCCTTTGGGAAGCACTTTGTGTTAGGGTGATCCTGATACATATATATCCAATTGGATGTACGTTAGCATGAACTATTATTGTTGACATCACCCAAAGGTGAATACGTTTGGAGGCAACATTATAAGCCCCAATCTTTCTCTGTGTCTGATTAAAACTTCATAACCACAAGTATTGCGTGAGTGTTAGCAATTGTAGAATACTATATGATAGTTGAGTATGTGGAGTTTGCTATTCCTGAAAATAAGATGAATTGCAATTGTTTTGATGACTAAGAATGAAGTTTACTAGTTTTCAAGAATGTTTATGGTCTATGCTTTGACATGTGGATTGCTTGTTACTAGTTCATGAAAAGTTTTATGAGATGAACTACTGTTATGACATATTATCATGCTAGAAAAGGTGATTGAAATTATCATTGATCAAACTTGTGCACCTCTAGCATTCACACTTCATAAATTCTTTCTTTTATCATTTACCTACTCGAGGACGAGTAGGAATTAAGCTTGGGGATGCTGATACGTCTCCAACGTATCTATAATTTATGAAGCATTCATGCTATTATATTATCTGTTTTGAATTATTATGGGCTTTATTATCCACTTCTATATTATTTTTGGGACTAACCTATTAACTGGAGGCCCAGCCCAGATTTGTTGTTTTATGCCTATTTCAGTGTTTTGAGGAAAAGGAATATCAGACGGGGTCAAAACGGAACGAAATCAACTAGAGAAGTTATATTTGGAAGGAAACCCACGTGATGGACTTTGACCCCACGTCAGAAGATACGGGAGCTGGCCACGAGGGTGGGGGCGCGCCCACCCCCCTGGGCACGCCCCCTACCTCATGGGGCCCCCAAAACTCCACCGACGTTCTCCTTTCACCCATATATACCTACGTACCCTAAAACTTCCAGAACAGAACCTAGATCGGGAGTTCCGCCGCCGCAAGCCTCTGTAGCCACCAAAAACCAATCGGGACCCTGTTCCGGCACCCTGCCGGAGGGGGATCCCATCACCGGAGGCCATCTTCATCATCCCGGCGCTATCCATGACGAGGAGGGAGTAGTTCACCCTCGGGGCTGAGGGTATGTACCAGTAGCTATGTGTTTGATCTCTCTCTCTCTCTCATGTTCTTGAGGTGATACGATCTTTATGTATCCCGAGCTTTGCTATTGTAGTTGGATCTTATGATGTTTCTCCCCCTCTACTCTCTTGTGATGAATTGAGTTTCCCCTTTGAAGTTATTTTATCGGATTGAGTCTTTATGAGAACACTTGATGTATGTCTTGCTATGATTATCTGTGGTGACAATGGGATATCATGTGCCACTTGATGTATGTTTTGGTGATCAACTTGCGGGTTTCGTGACATTGGGAACCTATGCATAGGGGTTGGCACACGTTCTTGACTCTCCGGTAGTAGCTTTGGGGCACTCTTTGGAGTACTTTTATGTTGGATGGATGAATCTGAGATTGTGTGATGCATATCGTATAATCATGCCCACGGATACTTGAGGCGACAATGGAGTATCTAGGTGACATTAGGGTTTTGGTTGACTTGTGTCTTAAGGTGTTATTATAGTATGAACTCTTTTATAGATCGATCCAAAAGAATAGCTTTGTGGTGGTTTCGTACCCGACCATAATCTCTATGTTTGTTCTCCACTATTAGTGGCTTTGGAGTGACTCTTTGTTGCATGTTAAGGGCTTGTTATATGATCTATCTATGTTATTATTGTTGAGAGAACTTGCACTAGTGAAAGTATGAACCCTAGGCCTTGTTTCCTATCATTGCATACTGTTTACGCTCACTTTTACCACTTGTTACCTTGCTGTTTTTATTATTTCAGATTACAAAAACCTTTATCTACTATCTATTTTGCACTTGTGTCTTCATCTCTTCGCCGAACTAGTGCACCTATGCAATTTACCATTGTATTGGGTGTGTTGGGGACACAAGAGACTCTTTGTTATTTGGTTGCAGGGTTGTTTGAGAGAGACCATCTTCATCCTACGCCTCCTATAGATTTATAAACCTTAGGTCATCCACTTGAGGGAAATTTGCTACTGTCCTACAAACCTGTGCACTTGCAGGCCCAACAACATCTACAAGAAGAAGGTTGTGTAGTAGACATCAGGTAGGTATTTGATGGCGTGGAGATTGTCTCCACGAGTCATGTGGATGTGGAGAATAAAGTCTTCTATCCAGACCACAGGGTCTGTCGTTCTGTAGTATGCCTCGATATTCATGGGTTTAAACCCTTTTGGAAATCATGATCCAGCACCTCATCGGTGAAGCATAGGGGGTGTGCGGTGCCCCTTTATTTGGCTATGTCGTGGCGCGGGTTCGACAGTTGTAGTGTTCGGTGTTGGTTCTGAACTAGTAAGCGACCGGCATTTTTTGTTTGATGACCATGATCCTGTGAAGGAACACATTCCCTAGATCCATAGATGGACCTGGTTATGCCAGCCCTTTTGTCCAGGTCCTCACGTATATCGTATTTCTTGTCCTGGATTTTTACCTCCCTTCCTTTATGGGGAGGGGATGCGGGTTTGTGTGCGGCATAGTTAGCAACTCTGTCTCGACCACGGGTTGGTCGGTCTGGTTGGTCGGTCGCATTGTTATTTGGTGTTGTGGGCGTGATAGCCTCGTCGTCAAATTCGGGTAGCAGTTTGCATTTGGGATAGCTCTTTGTTTGCCGATCACCGCCGTATTTTTCCTCAGTGTCAAGCACTTCGTTATATCTATCGTTGAGCGTATCCTGTGCAGCTTTAAGTTGTTGCTTCTGCTTCTTCAAGCTCCTCACGGTGGCGATAAGTCTCTCGGAGGCGCTCTTGTTCCAAATGTTTTTCCGGGATGATGAATGTATCGTCATCCAGACTAACCTCCTCTTTGGAGACAGGTTGGTAAGTGGTATCTTCGGCATCACTGTGATCGCACAGCGGCCCCGGACTATGTCCGCTGTCTATTTCCTCGTCCTGCTTCATGGCTGGGTCTACGAGGTCTTCATTGTTTTCGGCGTCATCCGGGGTGTTATTTTCTCTTGTGTCGGAATTGCTGTTTTTACTATGGCGAGGTTTAGAGCGGCGCCGCTGACGTTGGCGCTTCAGCTGCTTCTCAGGAGGCTTATCCTCAACTGCATCCTTTTTGTCCTCACCATTGTTTTCTTTACGTACGTCCACCATGTATATGTCGTATGAGGAGGTGGTTGTCCAGCGCCCCGTGGGCGGTGGTTCCTATTCTTCTCCCGCGTCGTCGTCCATACCATCGATGTCTTCAGAGTCGAAATCAAGCATGTCGGTCAGGTCATCGACAGTGTCTATTAAGTCGGTGGTGGGTGGGTAATGAATTTCTTTGTCGTCCGCTTTCCACTCAAGCCGGACATAGTTCGGCCAAGAATCTCCTATTAAGGAGAGGGATTTTAATGAATTTAGCACATTACCCAAGGGTGAGTGTTGGAAGATGTCCGTGGAGCTGAACTCCAAGATCGGCGTCCAGTCAGGATCGATGGTGCGGATACATGTGGTTCGGATCCTATAGCCAGAGACGAGTCCAAGGTTCTAATGACACAGGCCTCGTTGGAGGTCAGATCTATGTTCGGTTCTAGCGCCATTGAGTCTGTGGTTTCCGTGGTGGGGTCCAGCCTCCCATCCTCGGATGGCGTGATCTGTCCTGGATCTAGGGCCAGGATAGTCACACGCGCTGCCGCCTGAGCATGGTCAGATGACATATTTAGGTTATGTTCATCGTGGTTGCAAGGTGCGGCTGCCAGTGGTTCGAATCCGTCAAAGACCAAGTCTCCACGGATGTCGGTCGTGTAGTTCAAGCTTCCAATCCTGACCCGATGGCCAGGGGCATAGCTGTCGATCTGCTCCAGATGGCCAAACGAGTTGGCCCGCAGTGTGAAGCCGCCGAATACGAAGATCTGTCCGGGGAGAAAGACCTCACCCTGGACCGTGTTGTTGTAGATGATAGAAGGAGACATCAAGCCTTACGGTGATGGCACAGTGGAACTCTCAATGAAAGCACCAATGTCGGTGTCAAAACCGGCAGATCTCAGGTAGGGGGTCCCGAACTGTGCGTCTAAGGCTGATGGTAATAGGAGGCGGGGGACACAATGTTTACCCAGGTTCGGGCCCTCTCGATGGAGGTAATACCCTACTTCCTGCTTGATTGATCTTGATGATATGAGTATTACAAGAGTTGATCTACCATGAGATCATAGATGCTAAACCCTAGAAGCTAGCCTATGATTATGATCGTTCTTGTCCTACGGACTAAACCCTCCGGTTTATATAGACACCGGAGGGTGCTAGGGTTACACAGAGTCGATTACAGGGAAAGGAATCTTCATATCTGAATCACCAAGCTTGTCTTCCACGCAAAGGAGAGTCCCATCCGGACACGGGACAAAGTCTTCTATCTTGTATCTTCATAGCCCTACACTCCGGCCAATGTATATAATCCAGCTGTCCGAGGACCCCTTAATCCAGGACTCCCTCACCGCGCACTCGAACCAGTCAAGTTTCCCACTCCTCTCCATCTGCGACTCCACTGCCGCGTCTTCCCCATCTCCGGGTCATACCAGTCTGGGGCCTCGTCGTTGTCCATCGGCCTTGGTGTGCTCGGCACGGTGTGGTCAACATGGTCAACAAACGGGAGTCATCGGAAGATGACTGTACGTGAGAGGCTGATAGTGGGGACGCACCACGCCCATGGACGCATGCATGCAACTGCATCCTTTTTACCCTGAAAAACAATGTTTTCTCCCCCTAACTGCTGGGGCCCACCAGCTACATCTTTGCAGCAAGTAAGTGCGTCCATATTACGGGCAAAAAAAATGATTCGCCCCCTGACTACTGGGACCCACCAGCTACATCTTCGCACGCAAGGAAGTGCGTGACAGTCGGGACCCATTTGGTCAAAGCATACGTAGTGTTGTCATTCTGGTCGCAAATGTGTACGTACATACTAGTCGATGTAGAGGCGTGCACGTGTCGTAGTAGAGGCGCACACGTGGCATGTACACGTACGTAAAACGGCCAGAGTGCAAGAAAGAAAATACGGCCACGTACGTACATACGGGCAGGGTCTCAAACGCCTACTCGTGCATATGTACGGCCAGGGCTCATGTACATGGCTAGGTCAGAACGGAGAAACTGTGTCGTCATCGTGTTCATGGGGAGCCAACCGGCTGGGTCGGAACGGAATGTGTCGTCGTGTCCATTGGGAGGGCTTGCACGGAACAGCTGATGGAAACGAGGCCTAGCGTACCGCAGAACGGAGGAAATGGCCTTGTGTTCGACCGGCCACGGTCGACACGGGATCCTGTTCATTGTGAGGGGTCTGGCATACCGCAAAACGGAGGAAACGGACTTCTGTTGGACCTCCTACGATCGAAATGGGGTCCTGTTGATCGGGAGGGGTGTGTCGTACTGCAAAACAGAGGAAATGGACTTGTGTTGGAGCGCTGCAGTCAAAACGGGGGTCCTGTTCATCGGGAGGGGTGTGGCATACCACAAAATGGGACTCCATGGGATACTGTTGATCTCCACCGTCGACCTCCTCCAGCCTCCACCTGCGACTGTTCATCCATGGGCTCCTGTTCATCCGGCCTCCACCGCGCGCTCCTCCACTGGCTATTGTTCAACCAGCCTCTCCACGGGTTCCTGTTCAACCACCCCTCCACGGGCTACTGTTCATCCAGCCTTCCATCGGCTACTGTTCAACCAGCCCTCCACCGGCTATTGTCCAACCTTCCCTCCATGAGGTCATGTTCATCCAGCCCTCCACAGGATCCTGTTCATCCACGCCCAACCGGCTCGATCAATCGGGGTCCTGTTCATCCAGTGGCAACACCACGGGGTCCTTTTCGTCCAACCCACACCTGGA
>NC_041387.1:501897084-501949032 GCF_002162155.2 Triticum dicoccoides | reverse complement strand
AGGCAACATCAACGGCGTCAGTTAGCAGCAGTAGGGAAGGAATCGCTCGATCGCTCGGGTTCAGAAACGCGTAGCGTGCAGTGCAATCGCTCGGGTTCAGTTAGAGCCTAACGCCTCTAACGTGTACGAGAGAAACGCGCATCGCTCGGCCCCCGACCACCCACCATAACTGGGAACTCCCCGATATTTTCCTCGCCCTCGCTTCTACCATGGTTTTTTCCGTCATGCAGCTGCGTCTCCTGCCCGCCTAGGATGAAAAGCCCATTTTCTGTCATGATTTTTTGTCATAGAAGTAGGAGCCTACCACATCTATGATGATACCGGGTTTTGTCACAATTATCGTCATAGAAGTGTCATAAGTATGACAGAAAAAAAAAAATTCTCGGCCCAAAATGTCATGGATGTGTCTTTTTTTGTAGTGAGATCTCGGGTAGGGGGGCCCAAGCTATGCGTCTAAGGATCAATGGTAACAGGTGGCCAGGGGACATGATGTTTACCCAGGTTCGGTCCCTCTTAATGGAGATAAAACCCTACTCCTGCTTGATTATGATTATCGAGTATGGAGATTACAAGAGTTGATCTACCTCAAGATCTTATGGCTAACCCTAGATGCTTAGCCTATGGGAATTCCGATGATGACAGAAGTTGACCTCTACGGACTAACCCCTCCAGTTTATATACACACCGGAGGGGGTCTATGGATTGTACAAAGTCGACTTATCAGGGAAGGAAACCTCCAGACTCTATTCTTGTCGTCCACATGTCGAGAAGTCCCATCTGGACACGGTTGATGATCTTCAACGTGATCCTATGCGACTTATGCACCCGGCCCAAACTCCTAGGCCGGACATCTGAGAACACCCGAATCCAGGACTCCCTCAGTAGCCACCGAACTTACCTTCAATGTCGATGTAGCATGCGGACACGAGTCTTCAGCTTTGCAAGGCGGGTTGTCCATTGTACTCCGGATTGAAGATAGTCCGGCATCAGTTCCCCCATCCAGCCTTTATGATTCCTCACTGTCGTTGCCTCGATTTCCACGCTCTTGAGTGAATGTGAATGGTCCATTATCCTTGTATTTTAATATTCCTGGCAGGCACAAACCGCGCCTATAAAGCGAGGCGAGATCCCTAAGCCATCATCTCGCATCACAACCAAAAGCAACATAGCAAGCCACAAAAAATCATGACGAGCATCCCTGGTTCTTCCTCGTGTCCTACTGTCTCTCAAGAGGGAGACTGGCAAAATTGTTCCATATCTCACCTCCAGCTCAGTCGACTCCAGACACAAGGATACCTCCCTCCCCTAGATCTAGTCTCTGTACGGGCGGGGCTAACCACCATAGGTACTGATGCATTGGCGGAGAATTTCCCTAATCCCAGTCAAGGGGAGAGGGTGTGTTTCACCTCATTTCTTTTGAGGGGTGTGGGATTCCCAATCCACCCCTTCCTTAGGGGCCTACTGGAACACTATGGGATCCAGCTGCACAACCTCACACCAGGTTCTATTTTACATATCTCCAGTTTTGTCGCTCTCTACGAACTGTTCTTGGGTTGCGAGGCTCACTTCGAACTATGGAAAAAGTTCTTCTGACTCGTCCCCCACCATCAGGGCGGCTGGTCTATTTTTGAAGTGGGCAGTGCCGAAGTATGGCAGATAGCCAGATCCAGTTACCCCGTCGGGACTCCAAAGAAAGGATCTGTCGAATGGTCTTCGGAATGATTCTATATTGACGATGTACCCCTTTCGGACCTTGTTCGGCGCGGACTGCCAGAATTTTCCAGCACCCCTTGAAGAAGCTATACAACTAGCGTCCCAAATCCTCTGCCCAAGAAGATAGTGTGGAGGTGATGAACTTGGTTAACAAGATCAAGCTATTGACCCATTCCAGACTCTCCATCGTAGAAGTGATGGCTATCAAAATAAAGAGATGCATCCATCCACTTCAATCCCGAGTAACTCCTTTATGGAACTACAATGGGGAGGACGGCGCATCCTGTTGTAGGCGAAAGGGGCCGGATGGCCAAGCCGTATTAGCGGCAGCTCTTGTTGACCTATATAAAGGAGAGGAAGATGACTTTATGCGTGTAAATTGCCGAGAAGCCTATTCCATGTACTCTCCTATTGAATGGGTAAGTTTTTTAACCGCTCAATGCTCTTTTACCCATAGGAATGCACTGACCGGATACCTTAGCTATTTGGTTGCGAGAACATTAACTGCCCCGCCCCCAGCCAGAGGATCATGATCGCAATGAAGACCCCGAATTCCATGCGGATCCGGACATATTTGCAGAGTTCGAAGATGGAGTCTACTATCAGGTGAGCCTTGACGGCTCGGAGGTGTCCATTATGGCTGAGTACCCTGACCTTTATCCATTCGTGAAGGTAAGTGTTCGGAAACTGTATTCTCAAGGAAGAGGAATACTTCCACCTTTCTCCTTATCTTCTACATTGGACCATGCTTCACAGGATCGGCGCTCAGCGAGCCGTACCCAAGGGAGGGCGACCAAGAAAAGGTCAGCATCTTCGCGGAAGGGCCGTGGAAAATGAAAGGAAGCCGGCAGCGCCTCCGATCCTGTTCCACCATCAAAAAGGTATATACTTCTTTGTTATTATTCGGTCATGAAGTCAGGCCGTCATTCAAATCCTCCCTCTATTATCGCAGGAGGGGTATTTGGCGCACTGTGGGTAAGGTCCTAGCCAGCCGAGTTGCGGCTAATCCGGCGCCGGAGATACCAATCGGGATGGGGCGCATGTTAACGTGGCACAGACTCGCTCATCGCACGGAGATCCGGATGAGATGTCCGTGACCAACTCCGAAGTCAAGAGTGCGATGAACCATCGTCACTTAAAAGAATCCCTATGTGCCCCTGCCTTAACAGAGCCGGAGTTCAACGCCCTAAGCACTATAGGTGCTTATATCCGAGCTGTCCAGGACGGACTCACCGAGGTCGCCCGCCTGTTCTCAAAGGATATGCAGGTAAAAAAATTCAGTAACTTAACGGATAGATAGTAGTAGTAGCCCCCGAGACTTGAAGCGGGTGAGCAAAACGATTTAAGGATCGTTTGATGATCGCGGATTCTCAAGGAGAAGAACAGTGCACTGACCCGGGAGCTTGAAGAAATAAAGAGTTCCACAATGTACTATGGCAACGATAAAAAATTGGAGGAGGAAGTAAAGATACAGGCCGAAGAGATAAAGAGCTTGAAGGCACAACAAGAAAACCAGAAACTGAAGGGTGGTATATTCGCTATGTCTTGCAAACCGTCCAGATTATTTGAGAGAATCATATAATCCGGAATATGATAGTTCAGTTGATGTAGGTATGTTGACTGGCCGCCCCGAGGAGGAAATGCCAATTCTTTAGAGTGACATTCTGAAGGAGTTGTCCAAGCTGCACGAGCGCGCTCGGAAGGAAATGAAGAATATGGCCAAAGCCTTGTGGCCCTCCGACATCCCTCTAGAAAGTATGGAGTGGTTGGCTGATCTATTCAAGGGTGCCCGGCGTCGGTTCGAGCTATGGAAGAGATCGGCCTACCGTGAAGGCGCTTGACAGGCATGGGCCATGGTGAAGACACACTATACTGGTCTTGACCCGAACCATATGGCCAGAGTTGGACCACGGGGACACGACGGGAAGGAAATTCCCGTAAACTTCTTATATGACCAAGTGATGACAACGGTGAAATTTTCGCAACAGGATTGTAAATTAGATAGCCTACTAGATGGCATAGAAAGGGAGTGAGCATTCGATTTGATGTACCCATGTACTTTACGACCGAACTTATCTCCTACCGAATTGTATGAAAATTTTGTCATCGCAGACCTTCCACTTCCACCTCCGAACCACAAAGTTGGAGTGTTTCCGCATACTATGTATGACAGTAAACATTTGGTATTATCGGAAACCAGGCAATCCGGTCATATTGCTCAAACAGACAAACTGTTATCGGCAGAGTTATGTTATATTAGTTTTTAATGTAAGAAACATCTTCCAAGAAAAATAGTTCCTTATGGGTTCCTTTTCTTAGCCTGGGCTTGTCTCCGAAGTACAGACAACCACTTTTATGCGTTATTCCAAAAACGTCATGTTGAGTATGTGCCGCCCAATTATTCTCTTAAGAATGCTAGCTTTCGGCTTCACCCATCTGAGGTACAGCATTGGATAACCCGGTTGTAACAATCGCAGAGGTGCTCCCTTTACACCCTTGCCGAACAATCAGGAACATAGGGTATAAGTACAGGAGCGAGGCAACCCAGCTTGGCAAAAACTTAAGTCATAGAGGTGCATAAAATGACAGAAACAACAGATAGTACGGACACGAGAAGCTTGTAAGCTTTGTAATAAAAATGCTTCTTTCAAACGTGGTTTATCCGAACACACAATATAAGGAGAGAAAGGTAAAGAGGGTAAAAAGAAAGAGAAAATGGAAAAAACCTAGTTTTAAACTTAGACCTAAGGAGGCTGAATTATGCGTAGAATCTTCGGAGCCGAGCGGCATTCCATGGGTTCGGCTCAAGGCAATTATACTCCGCATTGCGAAGGCGATACGCTCCTCCAGTAAGGACTTCATCAATAATGAAGGGGCCCTCCCATTTGGGTTTGAGCTTATCCTTTTTCTTCTCCGGGAGGCATAGAACAAGTTCTCCAACATTATATGTTTTAGCCCGCACTTCTCTGCTATGGTAATGCCTCGCCTATTGTTGATAGAATGCGGAACGGGCCTTGGCTACATCGCGCTCCTCTTCAAGTCCATCCAGGTCGTCTTGCCGATCAAGTTCGGCTTCTTTCTCTTCGTACAAGTGCACTCTAGGTGAGTTATGAATAATATCACAGGGTAATATGGCTTCTGCGCCGTACACCATAAAGAAGGGTGTGTATTCGGTCGTTTGATTGGGTGTTATCCGAAGTCCCTAGAGTACGGAATCGAGTTCCTCAAACCAGTGCTTATCTGATTCTCATAAAGAGCGCACTAGTCTAGGTTTAATACCACTCATGATCAGACCATTGGCCCGCTCGACTTGGCCGCTCGTTTGGGGGTGGTATACAGATGCATAGTCGAGTTTAATGCCCAACTTATACACCAGCTTTTCACCTCATGAGTTGTGAAGTTAGAGCCATTATCAGTGATGATACTATGCGGGATACCATAGCGGTGGACCACGCCTGATATAAAATCAATCACTAGTCTGGCCTTAGCTGTTTTGACTGGTTTGGCTTCTATCCATTTAGTGAATTTGTCCACCATGACCAGTAAGTATTTCTTTTTGTGGCTTCCCCCTTTAAGGGGTCCAACCATGTCAAGCCCCCAGACCGCAAAGGGCCATATAATGGAGATTGTTCTTAATGCGGTGGGAGGAATGTGGCTCTGATTGGCGAAGAGCTGACAGCCCACGGAATGTTGGACAAGGTCTTGAGCGTCAGCTTGAGCCGTAGGCCAAAAAAAGCCTGTCTGGAATGCCTTGCTTACAAGGGCGCGGGCTGCAGCATGATCACCACCGAGACCAGCATGTATCTCTGCCAAGAGCTTCCTTCCCTCCTCTTCGGAGATACACCTTTAAAGGACTCCGGTTGTACTTATTTTATATAGTTCGCCTTCATGTACTTTGAAGGCTTTGGAGCGCCGAACTATGCATCGTGCCTCGTTTTGATCGTCAGGGAGCTCTTGACTATTAAGGTAGGCCAAGTAAGGTTCAGTCCAAGGAGCGATAAAGACCATGATCTCATGAGCAGAGGGTGTTATTTTGATATCCGAACCCCCGACATTGTCCGCATTGTGTTCGGCGGTTGGGGGCGTAATCAGGTATGTGTTGCCTTCGCCGCTCTCAAACTGCCACACCACAAATGGCTTCAAGAGCCGCGCCACGAAGGTGTTGGGTTGTATGGGGTCACGTTTAGCGCCCATACGAGCAAGGATGCCGGTTGCCTGATTACTTTCCCGGGTGATGTGATGGAACTCGTGTCCGTCAAACCGCGCTGACATTTTCAATATGGCATCTCGGCATGCCATCATTTTTGGGTCCTTCGCATCAAACTCTACGTTGACCTGTGAAATTGCGAGGTTTGAATCACCGCGCACCTCCAAGCATTGTATGCCCACAGAGACAGCCATATGAAGACCGTGCAGTAGCGCCTCGTATTCGGCTGCATTATTAGAGTCCGTATACATTATTTGCAATACGTAGCAGACTGTGTCCTCGGTGGGGGATGTGAGGATTACGTCAGCCCCCAATACGGCTAGAATTTTGGAGCCATCGAAGTACATGACCCAATTAGAATATGAGTTGTACTCTTTAGGGAGTTCAGCTTCCATCCATTCGGCTATAAAGTCGGCCACTACCTGGGATTTAATAACCTAGCGTGGCTTGTATATGTTTTCGAACGGTAATAGCTCAATGGCCCACTTTGCTATGCGGCCAGTGGCGTCCCTGTTATTAATGATGTCATTCAGTGGCACCCCGGATGCCACTGTTACCGATCTTGAAAGTAGTGCCGAAGTTTGCGAGACGCCATGAAGATTGTGTAGGCTATCTTCTGATAGTGCGGGTATCAGGATTTGCAAGGTGTAAGGACCTCCAATACATAGTAAACTATTTTTGGGTGGGGAATTTATGTCCCTCCTCCCCTCGCTCGACAACGAGGACGGTGCTAACTACTTGGTTAGTTGCTGAAATGTATAATAACATAGGCTCTCCAACGCCGGGTGCGGCCAAGATTGGGTTGCTCGTGAGAAGGGCCTTTATTTCTTCCAATCTAGCTGTGCTTGCGTCTGTCCATTTGAAGTTATCAGTATAGCGCAGTAGCTTGTATAATGGCAATGCCTTTTCTCCTAATTTGGAGATAGATTGGCTTAAAGCCGCGACACACCCAGCTAGTTTCTGGACCTGCTTTAGGTCTGTCGGTGTGGCCAATTCTGACAGAGCTCGGATTTTTGCTGGGTTTGCCTCAATTCCTCTATGGGAAACAATGAACCCCAACAACTTTCCGGCTGGAACTCCCAAGACACATTTTTCCGGATTAAGCCGGATGTCGTATGTTCGGAGATTGTAGAAGGTAAGGCGAAGATCATCTACCAGTGACTCAGCGTGTTTTTTTTAATGACCACATCGTCCATGTATGCTTGGACTATTTTTTCAGGCATGTTTGAATCATGCGCTGGTAGGTAGCCCCGACATTCTTGAGTGCGAAGGGCATAGTGTTGAAGTAGAAGGGACCCTAAGGGGTGATGAATGCGGTTGCATCCTGGTCCGATTCCTTCATCTTAATCCGATCGTATCCGGAATAGGCATCGAGGAAACACAATGAACCGTGTCCTACAGTTGCATTGATAATTTGGTCAATGCAAGGCAATGGGAAATGATCTTTGGGGCAAGCCTTGTTGAGGTCTTTCAAGTCGACACACAAGTGCCATGATTTGTCCTTTTTAGGGACCATCACCAGATTGGCTAACCAATCCGGATGTTTGATTTCCCTAATGAAACCAGCCTCTAGCAACTTGGCTAGCTAGTCTCCCATGGCTTGATGTTTGGGTTCGGAGAACCTCCGTAGTGTCTGCTTCACGGGTTTGAATCCCTTGATTATGTTGAGACTGTGTTCGGCCAGTCTGCATGGGATGCTGGGCATATCTGAAGGATGCTGGGCGAAGATATTCCAGTTCTCACGCAAGAATGCATGCAGGGTGGCGTCCACTGCCGGATCCAGCTGCGCCCCGATGGATGATGTTTTATTGGGGTCCGTCGGGTGCACTTGGAATTTTACTATTTCCTTGGCTGGTTTGAAAGAGGTGGACTTGGATCTCTTATCAAGGATTACGTCATCCCTATCCACCGTAGCTCATAGGGTGGTTAATTCTTCTGCTGCTAGGGCTTCAGACAGTGCCTCAAGGGCCAAGGATGCAGTCCTGTTTTTAGCACGGAGAGCTTTGTCCGGGTCGCTTGAAATTGTAATGATTCCATTAGGGCCGGGCATTTTAAGCTTCATGTACCCATAATGGGGTATAGCTTGAAAGCATGATAAGGCGTCCCAGCCGAGGATAGCTTGATACCCACTTTTGAAGGGGACCACGTGGAAGAGTAACTCTTCGGATCTATAGTTCTCGGGCGTGCCGAACACCACATCCAGCATGATTTTTCTCAAGCAGTGTGCCTCTCGACTTGGGATAATACCTCGAAAGGTGGTGTTACTTTGTTCGATGCGTGACCTATCCATCTGTATTTTGTCGAGCGTGTCCTCATAGATGAGGTTAAGTCCACTACCGCCATCCATGAGCACTTTGGTTAGCCGGAAACCATCTACGATGGGGTTTAACACCAAGGCGACAGGTGCTCGGACGGACCGAGCTTTGGGTTCGTCTTCGGCCGTAAAGGTTATGGTTGTATCGTTCCATGGGCTCAGTTCGGTAATTTGATGGACTTTGGCGAGGTCGCGGAGCGGCCGTTTGCGCCGGTTGTTAGAGGAGAAAGTCTCAAAGACTATCAGGACATTGAAGTTGTCCTTCTCCGGTAAATATCCTTCTGGGGTTGTGGTGAGGATTGACTCTCCACTTTTTGCTACATGTCGGAGTACCCAACATGCCCGGAGGGTATGAGTAAGGATTGTGTGCGGAGTAGTATGGATCGGGCAGGGTTTGTCCAATAGTTCGTCGAGAATGGACTTATGTCCTGCGAAGGGCTTGTTCTTCCTGCCCATAGCCCGATGGTCGGGTGACCCGCCGGGGTATATTCTTTTAGCCCGGGCCGCACTCTGCGTTGTGGTAGCAGGCTCCAGTTGGGTTTTCAGGGCCCTCCATGTGCTTTCCATTGCACAGTACTTTTGTACTAGATACGATAACTCCGCGAAGCTCTGTTTGCAGTGGCGGTCGAGGGCATTCAATATCCCTTCATCTGTGCAGTTGCAGTGGAAGACCAAAACTAAGTCGTCGTCCGTACAGTCCTTGATCTTGTTTTTAACAAGCAGGAATCTGTCCCAAAAGTGGTGGACTGTTTCCTGGGGTTGCTGCCGCACATACATCAGGTCATATATGGCTGGAGGATGTAAGTTGCTTGGAGAGTATAGATTGTGGTGGGTGGGTGGATTGAATTTTAGGTCCTATCAAACATCCGAGTTCGGATCCGATATGGCTTCCGCAGTAACCAGTTCGGGTCCGGCTCAGCTCGAGGGCCTTGCGACCCAGCCACTGACCCAGAGTCCGATGGGAGTAAAGTCCCTTCCGAAGGGGAAATATTCGGCTCGGGGGATTCGGGGACCCGAACATACTTGGGCCTCGATATGGGGGGAGAGTCGTTGGTGGCCGGTTCCTCGACTATCGCTGCGAAGTGGGTGACTGGTGGGTGATTAATTTCCCTTTGGTCGGGCTTGAGCCCGATCTGATCATAGTCCGTTGAGACCCCCAGGGCAGCGATGCAGTCTAGCAGTTCGTTTAAAGACAAAATATCTGCCGGATCCAATTTTCCAGAGTACTTGGGGCCAATGCGAGGACGGTGCCCGTCGGCTATGAGAGGAGCTGCGGGCTCAATGGCCGCGCATGCCTTCATGGTAAAACCGCCGAGCCGGAGGGTCTTCCCTAAAGCCAGGCTCTATTCTTGTCGTCCTCGTGTTGTACAAAGTCGGATTATCAGGGAAGGAAACCTCCGGACTCTATTCTTACTGTCCACGTGTTGAGAAGTCCCATCCGGACACGGTTGATGATCTTCGACGTGATCCTGTGTGACTTATGCAACCCGGCCCAAACTCCTAGGTTGGACATCTCAAGACCCCCGAATCTAGGACTCCCTCAATGTTCTTTTGCACTAAGGGGTTGGGCATACAAACAAATAAGCGCATGGCAACCTTTGGTTCCCTCTGCAAAGGGCCTATCTTTTACTTTTCAGTATTTACTTTTATGCAAAGAGTCAAAGTTTTTCTCTCTTTTCTTTTTTATTTTTCTCATTTGGCAAGCATCATGTCGTGAGGAAAGATCTAGGCACATATGTACAGTTGAATATGGGTAGCATGAGTTATTATTGTTGACATCACCCCTGAGGTGAATAAGTTGGGGGGTGAAATGATAAGCCCCTATCTTTCTATGTGTCTGGTTGAAACGTTTTGCTCATGTGTATTTGGTGAGTGTTAGCAATCATAGAAAACTAAATGATGGTTGAGTATGTGGAGCTCTTACTTAGACTCTGTTGAATAAGTTGAATTGCAATTGCTTGGTGACTAAGAACATAGGTTGTTCAGTTTCAAGAGAATTCATAGTTTGAACCTTAACATGTGAATTGGTTGCTACATTAATATGAGAAGATTTATAAGAAAGAATTGTTGTTATGATGCTAGGAAAAGTGATTTAAATTGGCATTGATCAAACTTGTGCACTTTGCTAGCATTCACACTTCATAAATTATTTCTTTTATCATTTACCTACTCGAGGACGAGTAGGAATTAAGCTTGGGGATGCTGATACGTCTCCAACGTATCTATAATTTATGAAGTATTATGCTAATATATTATCATTCTTGGATGTTTTGCAATCATTTTATGGCAACTTGATATCATTTTTTGGGACTAACCTATTGACCTAGTGCCCAGTGCTAGTTGTTGTTTTTGCTTGTTTTTTACATCATAGGAAATCAATATCAAACGCAGTCCAAACACCGCGAAACTTTTTGTGAATTTTTTATGGACCAGAAGAGAACCAATGGGCCAAAGCAGCACCTAGGGGGTGCCCAGGTGGGTTGTGCCCACCTCGGTGGCCTCCCATACCCCCTCTTCGCCCTATAAATTCCCAAATATTCCAAAAACCCTCGGGAAGACCCTAGATCGGAATTTCCGCCGCCACAAGCCTCTGTAGACACCGAAAACCAATCGGGAGCCTGTTCCGGCACCCTGTCGGAGGGGGAGATCATCACTAGTGGCCATCTTCAACATCCTGGCAGCCACCATGATGAGGAGGGAGTACTCCACCCTTGGGGTTGAGGGTTTGTACCAGTAGCTATGTGTTTAATCTCTCTCGCGCATGATCTTGAGATGTCATGATCTTGATGTATCATGGCCTTTGTTAACATAGATTGATCATATGATGTTTCTCCCCACTCTAATATTGTTGTGATGAATTGAATCTTTACCCTTTGAAGTTTTGTCTTGTTGGATTGAATGTTCAGATCTGAGGACACATGATATATGTCTTGCATATGAATACCCGCGGTGACAATGGGGTATTATTTTGATTCACTTGATATATGTTATGGGACTCAACTTGCGGATTCCCGAGGTTATATTGGGGTAGTCTATGCATAGGGGTTGATGCAGGTTTTTATTATCTTTTCTCCAATAGAAACTTTGGGGTCTCCTTGTAGTTTTTTGTGTGGATTGAACATTATGATCATGAAGTTGTTTGATGCATATCATAGAATTAACTAACGGATACTTGTGGTGACATTGGAGTATCTAGGTGACATTAGAGTTGGTTGATGTGTGTCATATGGTGTTATTTTAGTATGAACTCTAAGATAGATTGCTCGGAAAGAATAGCTTTGAGGTGGTTTCGTAGCCTACAAACAATTTCTATCTTTTGTTCTCTGCTAATAGGAACTTGGGAGTGATTCTTTATTGCACTTTAAGGGATAATCATATGATCCAACTATGTTAGCATTGTTGAGAGATTGCACTAGTGAAAGTATGCACCCGAGGCCTCATTTTCCATCATTGCAATACCGTTTGTGCTCTGTTTTACTATTTACTACCTTGCTGTTTTTTATCATTCGCACTACAAAAACTCATATCTACTATCCATACTACACTTTTATCACATCTCTTCGCCGAACTAGTGCACCCATATATTTTGCCATTGTATTGGGTGTGTTGGGGACATAAGAGATTTCTTGTATTTGATTGCAGGGTTGCTTGAGAGAGACTATCTTCATCCTACGCCTCCCACAGATTGATAAACCTTAGGTCATCCACTTGAGGGAAAATTGCTACTATCCTACAAAACTCTATGCTTGGAGGCCCAACACGAGTCTATAAGAATAAAGTTGCATAGTAGACATCACCATGTCGGTCGAGTGGGATCGCGCGCGGGGGGGTGCCCAATGCGAGTTTATCTCATCGGCCATGACTGCCCCGGCTCCCGCAGCCGCCTCCACGGGAGACACCCTTCCCGCGGCTACCAGAGGCTACGCCGGCCCCCACGGCAGTGCGCCCGCGCCCTCGGGGGACCATCATCAGCGTTGCAGTGTACTTGCAGGGTCGACCGCGCCCCCTCTTGGGCGGCGGTGACCCTGGTCCCTCCTGTGGGGCCTTCCCCTTCGCAGTGGCAGAGAACCTCCTCACTAGTGCCATGGTTGTCAAGGTGGCGGTTTGGAGTAGGGGGGCGAGAAGATGAAGATGGCTTGGGGGCTCTGCTCTCCTCGCCTTCTTATAAGCGGCCGGCGGACGCCCCTTCAAATTCGAGGAAATGATGGCCCTGCAGCGTATGTTGGCCTCTTGTCAGCCAGGGCAGTTGCCAAGGCGACGTGGGGAAGTGGAGGCGTCCACGCCCATTGTGCTCCACGCATCAAGCTTGACCCGTAGATGATTGGGGCCTGTGGCGCTTTGCCCTTTGCTCCTTCTCTTCGCCTCAAAGCCAGCCTGAGCATGTTGTTGGTGTTTTGGGAACAGGGGTACCCATACTTTCCTACCTACGGCCCAGCGCGCAGCCCCGACGACTACCCGGTAAGGCCGAGCTTGAAGACCTCACGGGCAAGACCCTCGCGAGGGTCCCCAGCCTCACGAGGGGAGTGGCACCAAGACCTCCCAACGAGCGCCTCCCCATGCTGTCTCCCGAGGAGCAGTGGTTTCTATGCAGACCTGCCGTCTCGTGAGGGTCAAGATGACGTGAGCCATGATGACCAAGGCCACGCGGGTGCCAGTGAGCGCAGGAGGGACTGTTTCCTCTTTGGTGCTAAATATACAAGGATAGGCGCAGGTTACCGAGGGAAGCCCCAAAGGTTTCCCTTCCGGTGCAACGAGACCACGATCATGAGCTCAGCAGGACGGATGTCATGGCCAGGACCTTTGGACGCCAAGACCACCTTTCATCAGGATAACATGTACTTCATGTCCCCATTCAAAATTGGCCGTTTTGGGATCCCTTCCTGCCTGTACGATAAGGGAAGAGGACCAAGGCCACTATAAATAGGGACTAGCCTCCACCGTAGAGGGGGATTGGCTCATCGCCACCCTGAACAATCCATCCACATCATTAGAGCCCTCGCGGGGCTGCTGGCCACTGTACTAGTTCATCCATCGTCTCCTCGCGAGGCCAATCCACCAAAAGCAGGAGTAGGGTCTTACACCGCAAGGTGGCCCAAACCTGGGTAAATCTCTGTGTTCTTTCCTTCTTAGCAATCGCGCAAGCATAGTAGTGAAGGAAATATGCCCTAGAGGCTATAATAAAGTTATTATTTATTTCCTTATATCATGATAAATGTTTATTATTCATGCTAGAATTGTATTAACCGGAAACATGATACATGTGTGAATACATAGACAAACTAAGTGTCACTAGTATGCCTCTACTTGACTAGCTCGTTTATCAAAGATGGTTATGTTTCCTAGCCATGGACAAAGAGTTGTCATTTGATTAACGGGATCACGTCATTAGGAGAATGATGTGATTGACTTGACCCATTCCGTTAGCTTAGCACTTGATCATTTAGTATGTTGCTACTGCTTTCTTCATGACTTATACATGTTCCTGTGACTATGAGATTATGCAACTCCCGTTTACCGGAAGAACACTTTGCGTGCTACCAAACGTCACAACGTAACTGGGTGATTATAAAGGTGCTCTACAGGTGTCTCCGAAGGTACTTGTTGGGTTGGCGTATTTCGAGATTAGGATTTGTCACTCCGATTGTCGGAGAGGTATCTCTGGGCCCTCTCGGTAATGCACATCACTATAAGCCTTGCAAGCAATGTAGCTAATGAGTTAGTTACAGAATGATGCACTACGGAACAAGTAAAGAGACTTGCCGGTAACGAGATTGAACTAGGTATTGGATACCGACGATCAAATCTCGGGCAAGTAACATACTGATGACAAAGGGAACAACGTATGTTGTTATGCGGTTTGACCGATAAAAGATCTTCGTAGAATATGTAGGAGCCAATATGAGCATCCAGGTTCCGCTATTGTTTATTGACCGGAAATGTGTCTCGGTCATGTCTACATAGTTCTCGAACCCGTAGGGTCCGCACACTTAAGGTTTCGATGACAGTTATATTATGAGTTTATGAGTTTTTATGTACCGAAAGAGTTCGGAGTCCCGGATGAGATCGGGGACATGACGAGAAGTCTTGAAATGGTCAAGACGTAAAGATCGATATATTGGCCGACTATATTTGGACTTCGGAAAGGCTCCGAGTGATTCGGGTATTTTTCGGACTACCGGAGAGTTACGTGAATTCGTGGTGGGCCTTAATGGGCCATACGGGAAAGGACAGAAATGCCTCAAAGGGTGGCCGCACCCCTCCCCGTGGACTAGTCCGAATTGGACTAGGGAGGGGGCGCCCCCTTCCTTCCTTCTCCTTCTCCCTTCCCTTTCTCCTACTCCAACAACGAAGGCGGGGAGTCCTACTCCCGGTGGGAGTTGGACTCCTCATGGGGCGCGCCAAAGGTGGCCGGCCCCCTCCCCCTCCTCCACTCCTTTATATACGGGGAGGGAGGCACCCCCTAGAGACACAACAATTGATCTCTTGATCTCTTAGCCGTGTGCGGTGCCCCCCTCCACCATAGTCCTCCTCGATAATATTGTAGCGGTGCTTAGGCGAAGCCCAGCGACGGTAGAACATCAAGATCGTCACCACACCGTCGTGCTGACGGAACTCTCCATCGACACTCGGCTGGATCAGAGTTCGAGGAACGTCATCGAGCTGAACGTGTGCTAGAACTCGGAGGTGCCGTAGTTTCGGTGCTTGATTGGTCGGGCCGTGAAGACGTACGATTACATCAACCACGTTGTTCTAATGCTTCCGCTTTCGTTCTACGAGGGTACGCAGACGACACTCTCCCCTCTTGTTGCTATGCATCACCATGTTCTTGCGTGCGCGTAGGAATTTTTTGAAATTACTACGTTCCCCAACAGTGGCATCAGAACCTAGTTTTATGCGTAGATGTAATATGCACGAATAGAACACAAGTGAGTTGTGGGCGATACAAGTCATACTGCTTACCAGCATGTCATACTTTGGTTCAGCGGTATTGTTGGATGAAGCGGCCCGGACCGACATTACCCGTACGCTAACGCGAGACTGGTTCTACGGACGTGCTTTGCACATAGGTGGCTGGCGGGTGTCAATTTCTCCAACTTTAGTTGAACCGAGTGTGGCTACGCCCGGACCTTGAGAAGGTTAAAACAGCACTAACTTGACGAACTATCGTTGTGGTTTTGATGCGTAGGTAAGAACGGTTCTTGCTCAGCACGTAGCAGCCATGTAAAACTTGCAAAAAACAAAGTGGAGGATGTCTAACTTGTTTTTGCAGGGCATGTTGTGATGTGATATGGTTAAGACGTGATGAGATATAAGTTGTTGTATGAGATGATCATGTTTTGTTGAAGTTATCGGCAACTGGAAGAAGCCCTATGGTTGTCTCTTTGTTGCATAAGATGCAAGTGTCAAATAATTGCTTTACTTTATCGCTATTTGATAGCAATAGTTGCAAGAGCAATAGTTGGCGAGACGACCATGTGACGACACATTGATATAGATCAAGATGATGAAGATCATGGTGTCGTGCCGGTGACAATAGAGATCACGACTGTACTTTGGAGATGGAGATCAAAGGCGCAAGATATTCATGGCCATATCATGTCACATATTTTGATTGCATATGATGTTTATCTTTTATACATCTTATTTTGCTTAGTTCGACGCTAGCTTTATAAGATGATCTCTCACTAAATTTCAAGGTATAAGTGTTCTCCCTGAGTATGCACCGTTGCGAAAGTTCTTCATGCTGAGACACCACGTGATGATCGGGTGTGATAGGCTCTATGTTCAAATACAACGGGTGCAAAACAGTTGCAAACGCGGAATACTCAGGTTAAACTTGACGAGCCTAGCATATACGGATATGGCCTCGGAACACTGGAGACCGAAAGGTCGAGCGTGAATCATATAGTAGATATGATCAACATAGTGATGTTCACCATTGAAAACTACTCCATCTCACGTGATGATCGGACATGGTTTAGTTGATTCGGATCACGTGATCACTTAGATTACTAGAGAGATGTCTGTCTAAGTGGGAGCTCTTAAGTAATATGATTCATTGAACTTTAATTTATCATGAACTTAGTCCTGGTAGTATTTCGCAAATTATGTTGTAGATCTATAGCTCGCGTTATAGCTTCCCTATGTTTTTATATGTTCCTAGAGAAAAACTATGTTGAAAAATGTTAGTAGCAATGATGCGGACTCGGTCCGTGATCTGAGGTTTATCCTCATTGCTGCACAGAATAATTATGTCCTTGATGCACCGCTAGGTGACAAACCTATTGCAGGAGCAGATGCAGACGTTATGAATGTTTGGCTAGCTCAATATGATGACTACTTGATAGTTTTATGCACCATGCTTTATGGCTTAGAACCGGGACTACAAAAACGTTTTTGAAATGTCATGGAACATATGAGATATTCCATGAGATGAAATTGGTATTTCAGACTCATGCCCGTGTCAAGAGGTATGAGACCTCACACAAATACTTCGCCTAAAAGATGGAGGAGAATTGCTCAACTAGTGAACAAGTGCTTAGATTGTCTGAGTACTACAATCGCTTGAATCAAGTGGGAGTTAATCTTCTAGATAAGATAGTGATTGGCAGAGTTCTTTAGTTACCATCACAAAGTTAGTGGAACTTCGTGATGAACTATAATGCAAGGGATGACGAAAACGATTCTCGAGCTCTTCGTGATGCTGAAATCAACGAAGGTAGAAATCAAGAAAGAGCATCAAGTGTTGATGATTGATAAGACCACTAGTTTCAAAAAAAGGGCAAAGGAAAAAGAAAGAGAACTTCAAGTAGAATGGCAAGCAAGTTGTCACTCCCGTGAAGAAGCCCAAAGCTGGACCAAACCATGAAACTAAGTGCTTCTACTGCAAAGGAAATGGTCACTGGAAGCGGAAATGCCCTAAATATTTGGTGGATAAGAAGGATGGAAAAGTGAACAAGGGTATATTTGATATACAGGTTATTGATGTGTACCTTACTAGTGTTTATAGTAGCCCCTGAGTATTTGATACTTGTTCGGTTGCTAAGATTAGTAACTCGAAACGGGAGTTACAGAATAAACAGAGACTAGTTGAGGGTGAAGTAACGATGTGTGTTAGAAGTGGTTCCAAAATTGATATGATCATCATCGTACACTCCCTATATTTTCGAGATTAGTGTTGAACCTAAATAAATGTTATTTGGTGTTTGCTTTAGGCATAAATATGATTAGATCATGTTTATTGCGATACGATTATTCATCTAAGACAGAGAATAAATTGTTATTCTATTTACATGAATAAAACCTTCTATGGTCATACACCCAATGTTGATGGTTTATTGAATCTTGATCATAGTGATACACATATTCATAATATTGATGCCAAAAGATGCAAAGTTGATAATGATAGTGCAACATATTTGTGGCACTGTCGTTTGGGTCATATCGGTGTAAAGCGCATGAAGGAACTCCGTAAAGATGGATTTTTTTGAATCATTTGATGCTTGCGAACCGTGTCTTATGGGCAAGATGACTAAAACTACGTTCTCCGGAACAATGCAATGAGCTAGTGACTTATTGGAAATAATACATACTGATGTATGCGATCCAATGAGTATTGATGCTCGTGGCGGGTATCATTATTTTCTGACCTTCACAAGATGATTTGAGCAGATATGAGTATATCTACTTAATGAAACACAAGTCTGAAACATTTTAAAAGTTCAAAGAATTTCAGAGTGAAGTGGAGAATCATCGTAACAAGAAAATTAAGTTTCTACGATCTGATCATGGAGTAGAATATTTGAGTTACGAGTTTGGCCTTCATATAAAACAATGTGGAATAGTTTCATAGCTCACGCCACCTGGAACACCACAGTGTTATGGTGTGTCCGAACGTCGTAACTGCACTTTATTGGATATGGTGTGATCTATGATGTCTCTTATCGGTTTACCACTATCGTTTTGGGATTATGCATTAGAGACAGTTGCATTCACTTTAAATAGGGCACCATCAAAATCCGTTGAGAAGACACCGTATGAACTATGGTTTAGCAATAAACCTAAGCTGTCGTTTCTTAAAGTTTGGAGTTGCAATGCTTATGTGAAAAAGTTTCCACCTGATAAGCTCGACCGAAATAGGAGAAGTGCATCTTCATAGAATACCCAAAGGAAACTGTTGGGTACACCTTCTATCACAGATCCAAACGCAAGTTATTCGTTGCTAAGATGGATCCTTTCTAGAGCAGGAGTTTCTCTCGAAAGAACTGAGTGGGAGGAAAGTAGAGCTTGATAAGGTAATTGTACCTTCTCCCGAATTGGAAAGTAGTTCATCACAGAAATTAGTTCTAGTGATTCCTACACCAATTAGTGAGGAAGCTAATGATGATGATCATGAAACTTCAGATCAAGTTACTACCAAAATTTGTAGATCTTCCAAATTAAGATCCGCACTAGAGTGGTATGGTAATCCTATTCTGAAGTCATGTTACTGGACCATGATAAACCTACGAACTATGAGGAAGCGATGATGAGCCCAGATTCCATGAAATGGCTTGAGGCCATGAAATCTGAGATGGGATCCATGTATGAGAACAAAGTATGGACTTTGGTGGAATTGCCCGATGATCGGCAAGCCATAGAAAATAAATGGATCTTCAAGAGGAAGACAAACACTGATAGTAGTGTTACTATCTACAAAGCTCGACTTGTCGCAAAAGGTTTTTTGACAAGTTCAAGGTGTTGAATACGATGAGATTGTCTCACTCATATCGATGCTTAAGTCTGTCCGAATCATGTTAGCAATTGCTGCATTTTATGATTATGAAATATGGCAAATGGATGTCAAAACTGCATTCCTCAATGGATTTCTAGAAGAAGAGTTGTATATGATGCAAACAGAAGGTTTTGTCGATCCAAAAGGTGCTAACAAAATGTGCAAGCTCCAGCGATCCATCAATGGACTGGTGCAAGCATCTCGGAGTTGGAATATACACTTTGATGAGTTGATCAAAGCATATGGTTTTTTATACAGACTTTTGGAAAGGCCTGTATTTACAAGAAAGTGAGTGGGAGATCTGTAGCATTTCTGATAACTATATGTGAATTACATATTTTTAATCGGAAATGATATAGAATTTTCTGGAAAGCATAAAGGAGTGTTTGAAAGGAGTTTTTCAAAGAAAGACCTCAGTAAAGCTGCTTACACATTGAGCATCAAGATCTATAGAGATAGATCAAGACGCTTGATAAGATTTTTCAATGAGTACATACCTTGATAAGATTTTGAAGTAATTCAAAATGGAACAGTCAAAGAAAAGTTCTTTCCTGTGATGCAAAGGTGTGAAGTTGAGTAAGACTCAAAACCCAACCATGGCAAAAAATAGAAAGAGAATTAAAGTCATTCCCTATGCCTCAGTCATAGGTTCTATAAAGTATGCTATGTTGTGTACCGGACCTATTGTATACCTTACTCTGAGTTTGGCAAAGGAATACAATTTTGATCTAAGAGTAGATCACTGGATAGCGGTCAAGAATATCCTTAGTGAGTACTAAGGAGATGTTTCTCGATTATGGATGTGATAAAAGAGTTTGTCGTAAAGAGTTACATTGATGCAAGCTTTTACACCGATCCAAATGACTCTAAGTCTCAATCTGGATACATATTGAAAGTGGGAGCAATTAGCTAGAGTAGCTCCGTGCAAAGCATTGTAGACATAGAATATTTGCAAAATACATACGGCTCTGAATATGACAGACCCGTTGACTAAACTTCTCTCATGAGCAAAACATGATTATACCTTAGTACTCTTTGGGTGTTAATCACATAGCGATGTGAACTAGATTATTGACTCTAGTAAACCCTTTGGGTGTTGATCACATGACGATGTGAACTATGGGTATTAATCACATACAGATGTGAATATTGGTGTTAAATCACATGGCGATGTGAACTAGATTATTGACTCTAGTGCAAGTGGGAGACTGAAGGAAATATGCCCTAGAGGAAATAATAAAGTTCTTATTTATTAACTTATATCATGATAAATGTTTATTATTCATGCCAGAATTGTATTAACCGGAAACATGATACATGTGTGAATACATAGACAAACTAAGTGTCACTAGTATACCTCTACTTGACTAGCTCGTTTATCAAAGATGGTTATGTTTCCTAGCCATGGACAAAGAGTTGTCATTTGATTAATGAGATCACATCATTAGGAGAATGATGTGATTGACTTGACCCATTCCGTTAGCTTAGCACTTGATCGTTTGGTATGTTGCTACTGCTTTCTTCATGACTTATACATGTTCCTGTGACTATGAGATTATGCAACTCCCGTTTACCGAAAGAACACTTTGCATGCTACCAAACGTCACAATGTAACTGGGTGATTATAAAGGTGCTCTACAGGTGTCTCCGAAGGTACTTGTTGGGTTGGTGTATTTCGAGATTAGGATTTGTCACTCCGATTGTCGGAGAGGTATCTCTGGGCCCTCTCGGTAATGCACATCACTATAAGCCTTGCAAGCAATGTAGCTAATGAGTTAGTTACGGAATGATGCATTACGGAATGAGTAAAGAGACTTGTCGGTAACGAGATTGAACTAGGTATTGGATACCGACGATCAAATCTCAGGCAAGTAACATACCGATGACAAGGGGAACAACGTATATTATTATGCGGTTTGACCGATAAAAGATCTTCGTAGAATATGTAGGAGTCAATATGAGCATCCAGGTTCCGCTATTGGTTATTGACCGGAAACGTGTCTCGGTCATGTCTACATAGTTCTCGAACCCGTAGGGTCCGCACGCTTAAGATTTCGATGACAGTTATATTATGAGTTTATGAGTTTTGATGTACCGAAGGAGTTCGGAGTCCCGGATGAGATCGGGGACATAACGAGAAGTCTCGAAATGGTCGAGAAGTAAAGATTGATATATTGGACGACTATATTCGGACTTCGGAAAGGTTCCAAGTGATTCGGGTATTTTTCGGAGTACCGGAGAGTTAGGGGAATTCGTGGTGGGCCTTAATGGGCCATACGGGAAAGGAGAGAAAGGACTCAAAGGGTGGCCGCACACCTCCTGTGGACAAGTCCGAATTGGACTAGGGAGGGGGGTGCCCCCTTCCTTCCTTCTCCTTCTCCCTTCCCTTTCTCCTACTCCAACAAGGAAGGGGGGGAGTCCTACTCCCGGTGGGAGTAGGACTCCTCATGGGGCGCGCCAAGGGTGGCCGGCCCCCTCCCCCTCCTCCACTCCTTTATATACGGGGAGGGAGGCACCCCCTAGAGACACAACAATTGGTCTCTTGATCTCTTAGCCGTGTGCGGTGCCCCCCTCCACCATAGTCCTCCTCAATAATATTGTAGCGGTGCTTAGACGAAGCCCGGAGATGATAGAACATCAAGATCGTCACCACGACGTCGTGCTGACGGAACTCTCCCTCGACACTCGGCTGGATCGGAGTTCGAGGGATGTCATCGGGCTGAACGTGTGCTAGAACTCGGAGGTGCCGTAGTTTCGGTGCTTGATCGGTCGGGCCGTGAAGACGTACGACTATATCAACCGCGTTGTTCTAACGCTTCCCCTTTCGGTCTACGGGGGTACGTAGAAGACACTCTCCCCTCTCGTTGCTATGCATCACCATGTTCTTGCGTGTGCGTAGGAATTTTTTTGAAATTACTACGTTCCCTAACAGTGGCATCAGAGCCTAGTTTTATGTGTAGATGTTATATGCACGAATAGAACACAAGTGAGTTGTGGGCGATACAAGTCATACTTCTTACCAGCATGTCATACTTTGGTTCGGCGGTATTGTTGGATGAAGCGGCCCGGACCGACATTATGCGTACGCTAACGCAAGACTGGTTCTACCAACGTGCTTTGCAAATAGGTGGCTGGCGGGTGTCAGTTTCTCCAACTTTAGTTGAACCGAGTGTGGCTATGCCCGGTCCTTGAGAAGGTTAAAACAGCACTAACTTGACGAACTATCATTGTGGTTTTGAGGCGTAGGTAAGAACGGTTCTTGCTCAGCCCGTAGCAGCCACGTAAAACTTGCAACAAGAAAGTAGAGGACGTCTAAGTTGTTTTTGCAGGGCATGTTGTGATGTGATATGGTCAAGACGTGATGAGATATAAGTTGTTGTATGAGATGATCATGTTTTGTTGAAGTTATCGGCAACTGGCAGAAGCCCTATGGTTGTCTCTTTGTTGCATAAGATGCAAGTGCCAAATAATTGCTTTACTTTATCGCTATTTGATAGCAATAGTTGCAAGAGCAATAGTTGGTGAGACGACCATGTGATGACACATTGATATAGATCAAGATGATGAAGATCATGGTGTCGTGCCGGTGACGATAGAGATCATGACAGTACTTTGGAGATGGAGATCAAAGGGGCAAGATGATCATGGCCATATCATGTCACATATTTTGATTGCATATGATGTTTATCTTTTATACATCTTCTTTTGCTTAGTTCGACGCTAGCTTTATAAGATGATCTCTCACTAAATTTCAAGGTATAAGTGTTCTCCCTGAGTATGCATCGTTGCGAAAGTTCTTCGTGCTGCGACACCACGTGATGATCGGGTGTGATAGGCTCTACGTTCAAATACAACGGGTGCAAAACAGTTGCACACGCGGAATACTCAGGTTAAACTTGACGAGCCTAGCATATACAGATATGTCCTCGGAACACTGGAGACCGAAAGGTCGAGCGTGAATCATATAGTAGATATGATCAACATAGTGATGTTCACCATTGAAAACTACTCCATCTCACGTGATGATCGTACATGGTTTAGTTGATTTGGATCACGTGATCACTTAGATGACTAGAGAGATGTTTGTCTAAGTGGGAGTTCTTAAGTAATATGATTAATTGAACTTTAATTTATCATGAACTTAGTCCTGGTAGTATTTTGCAAATTATGTTGTAGATCAATAGCTCGCGTTATAGCTTTCCTATGTTTTTATATGTTCCTAGAGAAAAACTATGTTGAAAAATGTTAGTAGCAATGATGCGTACTTGGTCCGTGATCTGAGGTTTATCCTCATTGCTGCACAGAAGAATTATGTCCTTGATGCACCGCTAGGTGACAAACCTATTGCAGGAGCAGATGCAGACGTTATGAATGTTTGGATAGCTCAATATGATGACTACTTGATAGTTTTGTGCACCATGCTTTATGGCTTAGAACCGGGACTACAGAAACGTTTTTGAGACATCACGGAACATATGAGATGTTCCATGAGATGAAATTTGTATTTCAGACTCATGCCCGTGTCAAGAGGTATGAGACCTCGGACAAATACTTCGCCTAAAAGATGGAGGAGAATTGCTCAACTAGTGAGCAAGTGCTTAGATTGTCTGAGTACTACAATCGCTTGAATCAAGTGGGAGTTAATCTTCTAGATAAGATAGTGATTGGCAGAGTTCTTTAGTCACCATCACCAAGTTAGTGGAACTTCGTGATGAACTATAATGCAAGGGATGACGAAAATGATTCTCGAGCTCTTCGTGATGCTGAAATCGACGAAGGTAGAAATCAAGAAAGAGCATCAAGTGTTGATGATTGATAAGACCACTAGTTTCAAAAAAAGTGCAAAGGAAAAAGAAAGGGAACTTCAAGTAGAATGGCAAGCAAGTTGTCACTCCCGTGAAGAAGCCCAAAGCTGGACCAAAGCCTGAAACTAAGTGCTTCTACTGCAAAGGAAATGGTCACTGGAAGCGGAAATGCCCTAAATATTTGGTGGATAAGAAGGATGGCAAAGTGAACAAGGGTATATTTGATATACAGGTTATTGATGTGTACCTTACTAGTGATTATAGTAGCCCCTGAGTATTTGATACTTGTTCGGTTGCTAAGATTAGTAACTCGAAACAGGAGTTACAGAATAAACAAAGAGTAGTTGAGGGTGAAGTAACGATGTGTGTTAGAAGTGGTTCCAAAATTGATATGATCATCATCGTACACTCCCTATATTTTCGAGATTAGTGTTGAACCTAAATAAATGTTATTTGGTGTTTGCGTTAAGCATAAATATGATTAGATCATGTTTATTGCGATACGATTATTCATCTAAGACAGAGAATAAATTGTTATTCTATATACATGAATAAAACCTTCTATGGTCATACACCCAATGTTGATGGTTTATTGAATCTTGATCATAGTGATACACATATTCATAATATTGATGCCAAAAGATGCAAAGTTTATAATGATAGTGCAACATATTTGTGGCACTGTCGTTTCAGTCATATCCGTGTAAAGCGCATGAAGAAACTCCATAAAGATGGATTTTTTTTTGAATCATTTGATTATGAATCATTTGATGCTTGCGAACCGTGTCTTATGGGCAAGATGACTAAAACTCCGTTCTCCGGAACAATGCAACGAGCTAGTGACTTATTGGAAATAATACATACTGATGTATGCGATCCAATGAGTATTGATGCTCGTGGCGGGTATCATTATTTTCTGACCTTCACAAGATGATTTGAGCAGATATGAGTATATCTACTTAATGAAACACAAGTCTGAAACATTTTAAAAGTTCAAAGAATTTCAGAGTGAAGTGGAGAATCATCGTAATAAGAAAATTAAGTTTCTACGATCTGATCATGGAGTAGAATATTTGAGTTACGAGTTTGGCCTTCATATAAAACAATATGGAATAGCTTCACAGCTCACGCCACCTGGAACACCACAGTGTTATGGTGTGTCCGAACGTCGTAACTGCACTTTATTGGATATGGTGCGATCTATGATGTCTCTTATCGGTTTACTATTATCGTTTTGGGATTATGCATTAGAGACAGCTGCATTCACTTTAAATAGGGCACCATCAAAATCCGTTGAGACGACACCGTATGAACTATGGTTTAGCAATAAACCTAAGCTGTTGTTTCTTAAAGTTTGGAGTTGCAATGCTTATGTGAAAAAGTTTCAACTTCATAAGCTCGAACCCAAATCGGAGAAGTGCGTCTTCATAGAATACCCAAAGGAAACTGTTGGGTACACCTTCTATCACATATCCGAACGCAAGTTATTCGTTGCTAAGATGGATCCTTTCTAGAGCAGGAGTTTCACTCGAAAGAACTGAGTGGAAGGAAAGTAGAGATTGATAAGGTAATTGTACCTTCTCCCAAATTGGAAAGTAGTTCATCACAGAAATTAGTTCTAGTGATTCCTACACCAAATAGTGAGGAAGCTAATGATGATGATCATGAAACTTCAGATCAAGTTACTACCAAAATTTGTAGATCTTCCAGATTAAGATCCGCACCAGAGTGGTATGGTAATTCTATTCTGAAGTCATGTTACTAGACCATGATAAACCTACGAACTATGAGGAAGTGATGATGAGCCCAGATTCCAGGAAATGGCTTGAGGCCATGAAATCTGAGATGGGATCCATGTATGAGAACAAAGTATGGACTTTGGTGGAATTGCCTGATGATCGGCAAGCCACAGAAAATAAATGGATCTTCAAGAGGAAGACAAACGCTAATATTAGTGTTACTATCTACAAAGCTCGACTTGTCGCAAAAGGTTTTTTGACAAGTTCAAGGTGTTGAATACGATGAGATTTTCTCACTCGTCTCGATGCTTAATTCTGTCCGAATCATGTTAGCAATTGTCGCATTTTGTGATTATGAAATACGGCAAATGGATGTCAAAATTGTATTCCTAAATGGATTTCTAGAAGAAGAGTTGTATATGATGCAACCACAAGGTTTTGTCGATCCAAAAGGTGCTAACAAAATTTTGCAAGCTCCAGCGATCCATCAATGGACTGGTGCAAGCATCTCAGAGTTGGAATATACGCTTTGATGAGTTGATCAAAGGATATGGTTTTATACAGACTTTTGGAAAGGCCTGTATTTACAAGAAAGTGAGTGGGAGATCTCTAGCATTTCTGATAAGTATATGTGAATGACATATTATTAATCGGAAATGATGTAGAATTTTCTGGAAAGCATAAAGGAGTTTTTCAAAGAAAGACCTCAGTAAAGTTGCTTACACATTGAGCATCAAGATCTATAGAGATAGATCAAGACGCTTGATAAGATATTTCAATGAGTACATACCTTGATAAGATTTTGAAGTAATTCAAAATGGAACAGTCAAAGAAAGAGTTCTTGCCTGTGATGGAAAGATGTGAAGTTGAGCAAGACTCAAAACCCGACCATGGCAAAAAATAGAAAGAGAATGAAAGTCATTCCCTATGCCTCAGTCATAGGTTCTATAAAGTATGCTATGTTGTGTACCGGACCTATTGTATACCTTACTCTGAGTTTGGCAAAGGAATAAAATTTTGATCTAAGAGTAGATCACTGGACAGTGGTCAAGAATATCCTTCGTGAGTACTAAGGAGGTGTTTCTCGATTATGGAGGTGAGAAAAGAGTTCATCGTAAAGAGATCGATGCAAGCTTTTACATCAATCCAAATGACTCTAAGTCTCAATCTGGATACATATTGAAAGTGGGAGCAATTAGCTAGAGTAGCTCCGTGCAAAGCATTGTAAACATAGAATATTTGCAAAATACATATGGCTTTGAATATGACAGACCTGTTGACTAAACTTCTCTCACGAGCAAAACATGATCATACCTTAGTACTCTTTGGGTGTTAATCACATAGCGATGTGAACTAGATTATTGACTCTAGTAAACCCTTTGGGTGTTGATCACATGACAATGTGAACTATGGGTATTAATCACATACAGATGTGAATATTGGTGTTAAATCACATGGCGATGTGAACTAGATTATTGACTCTAGTGCAAGTGGGAGACTGAAGGAAATATGCCCTAGAGGCAATAATAAAGTTATTTTTTATTTCCTTATATCATGATAAATGTTTATTATTCATGCTAGAATTGTATTAACCGGAAACATGATACATGTGTGAATACATAGACAAACTAAGTGTCACTAGTATGCCTCTACTTGACTAGCTCGCTTATCAAAGATGGTTATGTTTCCTATCCATGGACAAAGAGTTGCCATTTGATTAACGAGATCACATCATTGAGAGAATGATGTGATTGACTTGACCCATTCCGTTAGCTTAGCACTTGATCGTTTAGTATGTTGTTACTGCTTTCTTCATGACTTATACATGTCCCTGTAACTATGAGATTATGCAACTCCCGTTTACCGGAAGAACACTTTGCGTGCTACCAAACGTCACAACGTAACTGGGTGATTATAAAGGTGCTCTACAGGTGTCTCCGAAGGTACTTGTTGGGTTGGCGTATTTCGAGATTAGGATTTGTCACTCCGATTGTCGGAGAGGTATCTCTGGGCCCTCTCGGTAATGCACGTCACTATAAGCCTTGCAAGCAATGTAGCTAATGAGTTAGTTACAGAATGATGCATTACGGAACGAGTAATGAGACTTGCCGGTAACGAGATTGAACTAGGTATTGGATACCGATGATCAAATCTCGGGCAAGTAACATACCGATGAAAAAGGGAACAACGTATGTTGTTATGTGGTTTGACCGATAAAAGATCTTCGTAGAATATGTAGGAGCCAATATGAGCATCCAGGTTCCTCTATTTGTTATTGATCGGAAACGTGTCTCGGTCATGTCTACATAGTTCTCGAACCCGTAGGGTCCGCATGCTTAAGGTTTCGACGACAGTTATATTATGAGTTTATGAGTTTTGATGTACCGAAGGAGTTCGGAGTCCCGGATGAGATAGGGGACATGACGAGAAGTCTCGAAATGGTCGAGACGTAAAGATCGATATATTGAACGACTATATTCGGACTTCGGAAATGTTCCGATTGATTCGGGTATTTTTGGAGTACCGGAGAGTTACGGGAATTCGTGGTGGGCCTTAATGGGCCATACGGGAAAGGAGAGAAAGGCCTCAAAGGGTGGCCGCACCCCTCCCCGTGGACTAGTCCGAATTGGACTAGGGAGGGGGGCGCCCCCTTCCTTCCTTCTCCTTCTCCCTTCCCTTTCTCCTACTCCAACAAGGAAGGGGGGAGAGTCCTACTCCCGGTGGGAGTAGGACTCCTCATGGGGCGCGCCAAGGGTGGGCGGCCCCCTCCCCCTCCTCCACTCCTTTATACACGGGGAGGGAGGCACCCCCTAGAGACACAACAATTGATCTCTTGATCTCTTATCCATGTGTGGTGCCCCCCTCCACCATAGTCCTCCTCGATAATATTGTAGTGGTGCTTAGGTGAAGCCCGGTGACAGTAGAACATCAAGATCGTCACCACACCATCGTGCTGACGGAACTCTCCCTTGACAGTCGACTTGATCGGAGTTCGAGGGACGTCATCGGGCTGAACGTGTGCTAGAACTCGGAGGTGCCGTAGTGTCGGTGGTTGATCGGTCGGGCCGTGAAGACGTACGACTACATCAACCGCGTTGTTCTAACGCTTCCGCTTTTGGTCTACGAGGGTACGTAGACGACACTCTCACCTCTCGTTGCTATGCATCACCATGTTCTTGCGTGTGCGTAGGAATTTTTTTGAAATTACTACGTTCCCCAACAGTGAGATCGAGCCTTGGGCATAGCGAGCCAAGCATCTTGGTGAAGTGAGGTTCCTCGCACATGCCCCTAGGTTCAAAGCTTACTGGGTTTGCGAATCCCCGATTCCGACATTATCCATGAATATTAGTTGAGTCATCTTTGTACTCTTTTATGCATGATTATTATAGCTTTGTATTTCTCTCGGATCTATCGATTTGGTTTCACTACTGCAGGATACTGCTAACGCGACACTACAATCAAAGAACCTTTGAAGAAATTGTGTGTGATGCATTAATCGCAAATGATGGTGTAAAAACATCAAAAAGGTGCAAAATGTATCAATTACGGAAGCATCAAACACGTTTCAGATTTTAGTTCCATGTGTGATGCAAGGCATACGGTTCAGTGCAATTAACTGTTTGCGATGAGGAGCAACAAAAGAAACGGACAGTTAGATGAAGGTGTGTGCAATAACAACATACGATTCACTAGGATAAACTGTTTGTGATTAGGCAACACAAAAGAAACAGTCAGCCAGATCAAGGTGTGTGCGATATATGGCATGCGGTTCACTCGGATGAATTATTTTTGTTGAGATAAGAGAACATAAACGGTTCAATATAACAAGATGTGTGTGATACGTGGCAAACAGGTCTGTAATCAGAAATGTGTGTGAAGACCGGTAATAACATAGACGATTGCTTCTAATAAGACATGTGTGTTGTGCGATGGGAGTGCATACAGAACAGGAACATATATATGCACACTTATAAGGACATGGTTGCATAACCAAATTAAACATCCACTTACATAGGTGGCTACTACAACCATGGCATTTGCACACACCAAAGTAAACTATTACATGCATAATTACATAGTTTGCTACTACACACATAACATTTCCACACACCAAATAAACTATATATTACATGCATCGTTAACTAGCATAAACGATCATCTGATCATCATCTACTGCTTGTGATGCTTGCTCTACTTGGGGCTCGATCTGGGCTCGTCGATTTGGGTAATAAAGCACTTCCTCATGTCAACAATCCGCCTGTGCATCTCGTAGCATGTGTACACGCTCTTGGCCGCGAACCTGAGGTGAGTTTCATCCAGTTGCCGCATCCACGCTCTGTGCCAAGAAATGAGACTTGTTCTCTAGGCATCATGCTTCATCTTTTCATAGTCGGGGTCGATGATGGCCGAGGCGAGTTCAACCAGGGAGTCCTTCTTCGTGCTGCCCCATACCTTGTAGTGCTCACGGATTTCAACAAGGTTCTTGCAGGCCAAGCCCGTAACCCTGAGCGCTTTTACATCATCGGTGGTTTCCACCGTAGCAAACTTGTAGTCGATGTTGTTGACAAACCTGGCAAAATGGACGGAAGGCTTTGTGGCCATGCAGTAGTGGTAGATGAGGACATGATGGCGCACGCAAAACTGAGCGATAGCAACCTTCTGATCTTTACCGGGGAAGACCGGCTGTGTACTAGAGGTCGATGCTGACTACCTTGTACTTGTCTCCGCAAGCAACTGCTCAACGGTGTTGATGTAGTCGTCCACCACGGCCGGGTCGATGGTGTACACCACTGAGAGATCTGTCTCCCTTGCGTGGGTCTCTACTTTATACTTGCCGAACTCCATTGGAGCGCCGCTAGACATCCCCTCTCTATTTGTCATCATGGGTGTGCTTGTTGTGTTGTGGGGCGCGATTGAAAGGTTGAAGAGACTAAGCTTATAATGGCCGCAGGAATTAAAGGGGAAGCCGGGCGGCCTGGAATATCGATCGGCACGACCTGATGGCAGTTCTAATTCGCAACGCGTAACTCCATCATGCCGCATGTAACTGCATCGTGTGGCAACGTGCACGGCGCAACCACATGCATACGGGGGCCCCTACATGATCATGTGCAGGCCCAACCGGTGGCAGAGCATGCCTGGAGGAACGCGAGCAGAGCGGTCTGCGGTCGCCTCAATGGTGAGCAACCATATATATGCATATAGCAGTTGAACACGCAAGGAAAAGTTGTCCACAACCGAAGCGTACCGACGGACGCGAGCAGAGTGCGCCATGGCGCCTAACGGCAAGCACAGCGCGCTGCAGCGTCTAACAGCGAGCAGAGCTTGCCGAGGGATGTGAGTAGAGGCCGGCATAGTTATACGTGGCAAATAAGACAAACTGTGCGAGCGATGTCGGAGACATCAAGCACAAATCAGATTAGAGTTGCGTGTGCGATACATGGCATACAATTGATCCATCCTAGATGTTTGTGATGGAATAAGCGGTGTGTGTTGTGGGCAAACGCTTGCTGGTATATAACCGTTTGCGATTGATGAATTCATCGCTGACGGGTTACCTAGTGCGGTCCGTGTGCGATGTGATATGCTCTGTCTGCGGAACATCTATGCTCCATGTACAGAAGAGCAACATATATATACTTGTAACATGACATGATTTCAATACCAAATTAAACATCCAATTACATTATATAAAAAATACCATAAATATTTCAAGGTTAAAATTCGAAGATTACAATGCCCAAATTCAAACATTGCAAACCTCGTCATTTTTGCAAACGGATCAGCCACTGACAAGTCATGTATGGGTTTGACACAATGACTTGCAATTACTCTGTCATATGCTCTTCCAATACGAAGTTTAGCTATTTTGGAGCCTCTTCCATTCTGCAGTACCTGCCGGCTCTGATCAACATACCATTCATCTTTCCTAATTAAATGCGTGTTCAACCTCAGTACCCTCAGCACCCTTGCTCTGGCAAGAAAGAACTTGGTGGCGAGTGTAATCTCCGGTAAGGTCCCTCGATAGGAGTTCAAAGTAATATTTGAGAGATGCGGATCCAGGCATTCGATGTGATTGTTGTTATAAACATTATCCACCTCTAGGCCTATTATTATCTGCAAAATAAGAGAATGTGTTAGTGCCTACATGCAGTTTTGAACACTACTACACGCCTATTTGGTTTGCAGGATTTGCCAAATGCACCAACGTGCCACATCTTCGATCTGACATGATAAACATGGGCATTTTTATCGAAAAGGAGGTTATCCCCCGGCCTAACATGGGCATTTGATTACAATCTAGAAAAATGTAGCCTTCTTCACAAGAGGTTGGATTGGATGAAAAAATCCATAAGAAAACTAGTACAGATGAATCCAAAGGAGAAATGCTTATGGATTGTAACCATATGAATCAGCAACCAATATGGGGTGGGGGTGTATGTCCTGAAATCCTCCAAATTTCCTTCAGAAATCGTAGTACCTTGTCATTGTAAACTTGGGAAAATGTGCAAAAAATTGAACTCCCTTATGGTTAACATTTAACAGGAAAGGAACATCACCTCGATATATAGCTTCTTCAGGCACGGAAAGCATCTCAGGCAACTGACAACTTGCTCTAGGTTAGGCCGACAAATTCTAGTGCCAAGACCTTCACTGTGCCCAGAATTTGGGTGAAGCATTGCTGGATGACAGACGAACATACATCTTCAAAACTAGAAATAATGTTGATATCAAGAAGGAGAGGTATAAGGCAACTGTTGTACCTAAAAGTAGTAGTATTTGACAGACGAGTAGCCCACCACTATCAATTTTGGCGCAGAAATGACATTGATTCTTGTTGGACCTTATTGATCAACTACAAGTAATCTCTCAAGTGAAGGTGTGTCCTCAGTGACCATATTGTGGTCCACCTTTTGTGATCTCTCGTTTTAGCACCAGCAACACACATAAATACTCCGGAGAGTCCTGGAGGTGATGTGGAAGGTACTCGACCAAATCATTGCCTAAATACGAAGGAACTCAAGTGCATTACAGCCGCGAAGCAGGTGCTCCATGTCATACTTCGGGATGCTGACGGCGACGAGCTCGAGGTGCTTCAGTCGTGGTAGAAAAAGAGCAGGCGCGTCATTAAGGGGGGATGGCAGTTCATGGACTTGGTGAGGCACAGCGTGGGCGCGAAGCGGAGCGCGGACGTTCGCAGCAAGCGCATATGCCCATCATTAAAACTGAGCTCCTTGAGCTGATCTACGGTGGGGGATCGGAACCACTCGTCAATCTTGGATCGGTACTTGCCATTGGAACAGAACTATCCCGTGATAAGGCCTCTGATTGAGCCATGGTGACTGCCGAGGATCTAGGAGAACGCATCCAAGCTTTTGCGATAGCCATGGCAGAGCTCGTGGGCGTCAAGGATGTCGACAGGGGTGAGGAGCCATAGGGGGCGCCACCGCCGGGAAAGGGCGGTTGTCCTTGCCCCATATTTGATTGGGAGGAGGGATATGATGACTCTCAACTTATCATTGGGGAGGTTGCTGATGAAGTCTAGGCCTGCTGGAGTCGCTTGCGGTTCTTTCTCGACCCGCCTCCGCTTGTTGGCAACCTCATTCTCCACCTTGTCAGCGGCGATGGAAACCTTTGTCCCCATATTCACGCCATGCTCCGGTGCCTGTGGAGAGAGAGGATTGTATGTGTGGCGAGGATGGGGGTAGGGGGTGCGGCCGCTCGAGCGCGCCATTAATACAGATCAGTGGGAGCAGGGCGGGCGGCGGTCAAAGGCTATCTCATTTCCCGATGAGAACAACTTCTTAATCTATGAATGAAATAGTGCTAGCGATTTTTAGCTGCATGTTTTGACAAATCACAGTGTTACAAGGTTGACAAATGGCAATGTTACTAGATCAACAAATGTCAATCTTTCTAGTTTGACAAATGGAAACATACCCAATATGACAGATGCAAATCTTACCAAATTGTTTGTACGTGGTTGCACACGGGTCGTCCAAAACAACTGTTTGAGTTGAAGGGATGTACAAATCCTGCTCGGCACATTTTCTCTTGGCTTAGTGCCGAAGTTTGGCTTTGCATACGATATTCAATTTGAATCGTTTGCGTTGAAGAGATGCACAAATCCTACAATGAACAACTCGCACGCTTCCCATGATAGCATGCCAAACTTCATGAATTTCGAAAGAGTTTTGGATTTACTAGAATTTAAAAAGCAGGTATCTCAATGTTTGCGGCCGAGTAATGGTGGCAGGGTGTTTGACGTTCATTCCCATTTCTCGCATGGGACCTAAGCATGCAACCAAGGACACGAATTTGAATTTTCAACCAATTTATATGCATTAGAGCATGTGCCTGTAGTTCAAATTTGAAATATGCACATAAATGCATTGAAAAAACTAATTAATTTATAAAAATTTCCAAACGAACCCCGAAAAATTTCAAATTTTAACACAAGACTCATGTTGTTCTATGTTGACACTAGAGAAAAATTGAAAGCAATAACAGGCAACGGATATCGTTTCGTCCCAAAGGTGGCATGTTCCCTACCAAAACCATCAAGCTTGTTGTGAGAAGCTTTGGTTTGCGAGAAGCTTATACCCAAACCTGCCCCAAATGGGACAAAAGATTTACCACGGCATGTTGATGCTGCTCTAGGATAGCATGCTAGGCTTCATGAATTTCAGACGAGTTTTGGATTTACTAGAATTCAAAAGCAGGTATCTCAATGTTTGCGGTTGAGTGACAGTGGCAGAGTGTTTGACATTCATTCCCATTTCTTGCATGGGACCTAAGCATGCAACCAAGGACACGGATTTGAATTTTCAACCAATTTATATGCATTAGAGCATGTGCATGTAGTTCAAATTTGAATTATGCACATAAATGCATTGAAAACTCAATTAATGTATAAAATGTCCAACTGAACCCCGAAAAATTCCAAATTTTAACACAACACTCTTGTTGTTCTATGTTGACACTAGAGAAAAAATTGAAAGCAATAACAGGCAACGGATATCGTTTCGTCCCCAAAGGTGGCATGTTCCCTACCGAAACCATCAGACTCTTGTTGTGAGAAGCTCTGGTTTGCGAGAAGCTTATACCCAAACCCGCCCCAAATGGGAATTTTTTTTTACCACGGCATGTTGATGCCGCTCCATGATAGCATGCCAATTTTCATGAATTTCAGAAGAGTTTTGGATTTACTAGAATTTAAAAAGCAGGTATCTCAATGTTTGCGGCCGAGTGATGGTGGCAGGGTGTTTGACATTCATTCCCATTTCTTACATGGGACCTAAGCATGCAACCAAGGACACGGATTTGAATTTTCAACCAATTTATATGCATTAGAGCATGTGCATGTAGTTCAAGATTGAATTATGCACATAAATGCATTGAAAACTCAATTAATGTATAAAAATGTCCAAACGAACCCCGAAAAAAATCCTAAAACTAACACAACACTCATGTTGTTCTATGTTGTCATAGAAAAAAATTGAAATCAAGAAGAGGCAACGGATATCGTTTCGCCCAGAAAGGTGAAACGTTCCCTACCGTAACCATGAGGCTTGTTGTGAGAAGCTCTGGTTTGTGAGAAGCCTATATACCCCAACTTGCCCCAAATGGGACAATATTTTTACCACTGCATGTTGATGCCATTCCATGCTAGCGTGTCAAGTTTCATAAATTTTGAACGTGTTTTCAATTTACTAGAATTTATAAACCATGTATCTCAATGTTAGCGGTCGAGCAGTGGTGGCAAGGTGTTTGACATTCATTCTCATTTCTTGCATGGGATTAAGCATGTAATCAACGACACACATTGTTGGAAATATGCCCTAGAGGCAATAATAAAAGTATTATTATATTTCATTGTTCATGATAATTGTCTTTTATTTATGCTATAACTGTATTATCCGGAAATCGTAATACACGTGTGAATACTTAGACCACAATATGTCCCTGGTAAGCCTCTAGTTGACCAGCTCGTTGTGATCAACAGATAGTCATGGTTTCCTGACTATGGACATTGGATGTCGTTGATAACGGGATCACATCATTAGGAGAATGATGTGATGGACAAGACCCAATCCTAAGCATAGCATAAAAGATCGTGTAGTTCGTTTTGCTAGAGCTTTGCAAGTGTCAAGTATCTCTTCCTTCGACCATGAGATCGTGTAACTCCCGGATACCGTAAGAGTGCCTTGGGTGTATCAAACGTCACAACGTAACTGGGTGACTATAAAGGTGCACTACAGGTATCTCCGAAAGTATCTGTTGGGTTGACACGGATCGAGACTGGGATTTGTCACTCCGTATGACGGAGAGGTATCTCTGGGCCCACTCGGTAATGCATCATCATATTGAGCTCAATGTGACCAAGGTGTTGGACACGGGATCATGCATTATGGTACGAGTAAAGTGACTTGCCGGTAACGAGACTGAACAAGGTATTGGGATACCGACGATCGAGTCTCGGGCAAGTAACGTACCGATTGACAAAGGGAATTGCATACAGGGTTTGATCGAATCCTCGACATAGTGGTTCATCCGATGACAACATCGAGGAGCATGTGGGAGCCATCATGGGTATCCAGATCCCGCTGATGGTTATTGACTGAGAGAGTCTCGGTCATGTCTGCATGTCTCCCGAACCCGTAGGGTCTACACACTTAAGGTTCGGTGACGCTAGGGTTATGAAGATATGGATATGCAGAAACCCGAATGTTGTTCGGAGTCCCGGATGAGATCCCGGACGTCACGAGGAGTTCCGGAATGGTCCGGAGGTAAAGAATTATATATAGGAAGTGCTATTTCGGGCATCGGGACAAGTTTCGGGGTTATCAGTATTGTACTGGGACCACCGGAAGGGTCCCGGGGGTCCACCGGGTGGGGCCACCTGTCCCGGGGGGCCACATGGGCTGTAGGGGGTGCGCCTTGGCCATCATGGGCCAAGGGCACCAGCCCCTATAGGCCCATGCGCCTAGGGTTTCCCCCTAGGAGGAGTCCTAGTGGTGGAAGGCACCCCTAGGTGCCTTGGGGGGGAGGGAAACCTCCCCTAGGCCGCCGCCCCCCCCCCCTAGTAGATCTCATCTACTAGGGCCGGCGCCCCCCCTGGCACCCCTATATATAGTGGGGGAGAGGAGGGACTTCATACACCAGCCCCTGGCGCCTCCACCTCCCCCCGTTACGTCTCTCCCTCGTAGTCTCGGCGAAGCCCTGCTGCTGTGACGCCCTGCATCCACCACCACGCCGTCGTGCTGCTGGATCTTCATCAACCTCTCCTTCCCCCTTGCTGGATCAAGAAGGAGGAGACGTCTCCCGTCCCGTACGTGTGTTGAACGCGGAGGTGCCGTCCGTTCGGCGCTGGTCATCGGTGATTTGGATCACGTCGAGTACGACTACATCATCACCTTGCAAGCTTCCGCACGCGATCTACAAGTGGTATGTAGATGCAAACTCTCTCCCTAGACTCGTTGCTTAGATGAACTCATAGATGGATCTTGGTGAAACCGTAGGAAAAATTTTAATTTTCTGCAACGTTCCCCAACACACATTCCAATTTTGAACCACTTTATATGCACTGGAGCATGTGCATGTAGTTTAAATTTGAGTTATGCACATGAATGCATAGAAAACCCAGTTAATGTAAAAAAATGTCCAAGCGAACCCTAAAAAATCCCAAAAAATGACACAACACTCGTGTTGTTCTATGTTGACAAGAGAAAATTTTAGAAAGTAAGAAGAGGCAACAGATATCGTTTGTCCCCCAAGGTGGCACGTTCCCTACCGAAACCATCAGGCTTGTTGTGAGAGAAGCTCCGGTTTGCGAGAAGCTTATACCCAAACCTGCCCCAAATGGGAAAATATTTTTACCACGGCATGTCGATGCCGTTCCATGATATAGTGTCAAGTTTCATGAATTCTAGCCGAGTTTTCGATTTACTAGAATTTTAAAACCATGTATCTCAATGTTAGCGGCTGAGCGACAGTGTCAAGGTGTTACATTCATTCTCATTTCTTGCATGCGACCTAAGCTTGCAACCAAGGACAAACATGTCAGGACCCTGACTCAATGCCACATCGATCTAGCATGTAACACCTCATATCACTTTGCGGCCTCACGCACGGTATTCCCACGGGTGTCGCTTTACCTTCGCCCGGGACCGTTTGCGCCTTTTGGCACACGTATATGATAGTGTCGCTAGCATCCATATGATAAGGAGCCCGGGCTAACATGGCTAGTCGTAAACCCAAAGTGGCACAAACCTACAGGGACAGGCATCCATGACCCAGCATCGAACGTGTCGGTCATCAGCGGGTGAATCCAGGCTGTAGCACTGGGCTAGCAGGACTCCGGTGAACCAGGCTGTAGCGGGCTAACAGGACTCCGGTATTCATCGCGTGACATTTCCCCAAAGGGACAGACACAGGAACGAAGAAGGACACATGCCGGCCAGCCTAAGTGTTCCGGAGCAGTAGCAAGCTACCATGGCTCGGTGGAAACACTAGGAGACATTTCCCGGTAAGAGAGGCTACTAAAGATAAACAACTAGATAGTCAGATCCCACACATACCAAGCATTTCAATAACATACACACAATATGCTCGATATGTGCAAATACAACATGGCATCACAACATGACTCTACAACTCAAGTATTTATTCAATAGGCTCCGAGGAGCGAGATATTACAAACATGAGTCTCATGACCCAACATTCAGAGCATACAAATCAAAACACAAGCGGAAGCTTAACATGTCTGAGTACAGACATCTACAAATGAAAAGGGCTGAGAAGCCGGACTATCAACCAGATCCTGCCGAGGGCACAAGATCGTAGTTGAGGTATCAAGCTAAACGTCGAAGACCACGCGGAACTACTAGCGAGACAGACGTCTCTCTGCAAAAACATAAAATAGGCAAACGTGAGTACAAATGTACCCAGCAAGACTTACATCAGAACTAGCTACATATGCATCATTTTCAACAAGGGGATGGTGGGGTTTAACTGCAGCAAGCCAGCTTTGACTCGGTGGCTATCCTGAACTACGACTGCAAGTAACTCTTTTGAGGTGGTGCACACGAGTCCACATATTCACCATATCAATACACCACTATGGATCCGCTCCCGTCTCCCGGCGAAAACGCCATCCATAGCACTCACGCTTATCTTGCGCATTTTAAAGTATCCACTTTCACTCGTCTATGAACTGATATAAGCAACCCAGAAGTCCTTTTCCGCGGACACGGCTATTCGAATAGATGATGTTAACCCTGCAGGGGTGTACTTCTTCACACACGCTCTCACCACTTACCGCCGTTTACACGACATGTACTCGGCAACCTTCAAGCGGAAGCCCAACGTGGGTGTCGGCCACGGCCTACCTAAACACTCAAGTCTCTAGTCCAGGTTTATCGCCTATTCGGGTTCCATCCATGAGGAGATCCGGCCGGAGTTTCGCTCACAGCCCCAAACGATGTGAACAGGGTTCCGTGACACCAAACGGGCGCCCGGTTTACCCGGCCACGTGCCTACCGCATCACAGCCCACCCCTACGGTCAGCGCTACGCACGGCCTCCAGCATACTACAAACACCAGAAACTACTTGCAACTCCTAGACAGAGGACAAGGGTGATTAAGAAGCCGAGAGGGTCCATTGGTTTCGGGCCCAATGCGTGGTAGTAACTGAATCATGGATCACAAACACAGAACTCAGTTCCTGAGGACGGCTGCAATGAGACAACCCACCATGTACTCCTACATGGCCTCTCACCGCTACCTTTACCAAATCGTGTTCACACGCTTAGCTCACACACCGTAGGACATGTTCACACACCTCTGATTCATCCCGGATGAATCAGACCTGACTCAACTCTAAGCAGTAGCAGGCATGACAAACAAACATGAATGAGTAGGCACAACAGGGCTCAAAAAACTCCTACTCATGCTAGTGGGTTTCATCTATTTACTGTGGCAATGACAGGTCATGCAAAGGATAAAGGGGTTCAGCTACCGCAGCAAGTAACAGTTGAATCGTTGTTGTCCTAATGCAATAAAAGAGAGCAGGAGCGAGAGAGTAGGATTATATCGGAATGAACAAGGGTGTTTTGCTTGCCTGGCACTTCTGAAGATAGCATTGAGTCTTCATCAGTGTCAACGATCACATCATCAAAACGGCATCTACCGAGGGGGAACAACACCGGCAAACACAGAAGAAACACGATCAATGCAATGCACAATATGATGCATGCTATGACATGGCAACATGAATGTGTTTTGGGCTAATGCACCTAGCTATGATTTAAATGAAGTTGGTTTGAATACATGATTCAAATTCCAACTCCATATATGATTATTTAAATGCCCTTTATTTGTTTTGTCCAAAACAGAGGACAGCATTGTTCAAACATGCATGAAAATGGTACAGATGGATTCCTTGAATTTTTCTGATAATTTTTCATATATAAATTATTTAATTTGGAGTTACGGTTGAATTTCTATGATTTTTAGAAGTTTATACAATTTTCTGGAATTTCCTGAATTTATTTTAAATCCAGAAAATGATTTATGGCGTCAGCACCACGTCACTGTGACGTCAGCAGAGTTAGCTGGGCGCCCCAGGTCAAACCTGACCAGCGGGGTCCACTGGTCAGTGACACAACTAATTAACCAAGTTAATTAGCCTTAAGTTAATTCTAACTAAACTGTTTGTGGGGCCGGGGCCCACTGGTCAGCGACTAATCAGCTAACTAACCTAGGTTAATTAGTGTTAAACTAATACTAACTAAAATGTCAGGGGGTGGCCCACACGTCAGTGACACACGGGGAAGGTCAAACCTGGGTCAACTCGCCGGAGTTGACCCGCGGCTCGTCGCCGGCGGAGCCAGAGACGGCGGAGGGGTGCGGTTTCCCTCCTCCGGCGACCAAATGGCCGGCGGAGGGCGTCTACATGACGCAGGCACTCGTCCGCGTCGAGTAGTGGCAGCGGCTGGGCCTAAGATGGCCGGAGTCGTCACCGGCATCGACCGTGGCAGTCGCCGGAGCTCGGGCGAGCTCGGGGTCGACGCTACGGTGGCCGGGGAGGCTCGTGTGAGGCACCTACGTGCTCTAGGCAGCGCGGGGAGGAAGCTGAGCACGACAGCCGGGCCACTAGGTGGCCGGAGGCACATCGGCGGCGATCACAGGCGGCGGCGGGTTTCGGTCATCAAGGGGGCGACGGCTACGGCAATCAAACGAAGAGGGGAAGAGGGGGAAACGATGGCGGAGCTCACAGCGGTGCCGTAGGGATGGTTAGTCGGCTCGGGGACGTCCTGCGTGCGGCGGATCGACGACGATGGTGGCCGGAGCCCGAGGTGGAAGACGACGGCGATGGCGACGTTGCTGGCCTCCCGGGGTCGCGTGCGTCGTGTGTGTAGCTCCACGGGGTCGGGACGGAGCTCAGGGATGCGGAGAGGGAGCGAGGGGGTGGCTGTGGCCGTGGGCGAGCTCGTCGGCGGCGACGGCTGCGTTCGGGCGAGTGAGAGAGAGGAAGCAGAGGAGAGAAACGAGGGAGAGGGAGAGAGCGAGGTGGTCCAGGGGGTCGGGGAGGCGCCGAGGAGATGACGCGCGACGTCACGGTGGCCAGGCGACGCAGGCAGGCAGCCTGGTGGCGTGGCGAGCTCGGGCGCGTGCGCCGTGTCCTTCTGGCGAGGGAGGAAGACGACAGGGGGGGAAGCGGCGGTGGGCTGGGCCGTGCTGGGCCAGGTGGGCTGAGAGGTGAGCGCCAGGTAGTTCTTCTGCTCCTCCTTTTTCTAATTATTTCAGTTTTCTATTTTCTGCAATTGGTTTTGATTTGATTTAAAATATCAAATCATTTTTCTAAAACTTTCTGTAAATTGTATGTGAGCTCAGGAACTAGTCCAAGGTCACAGGCAACTTACAAAAATATTTGAACTTTATTTCTTATATAATAGAAATAAATTCAACTCAAATATGTCATTGGTTTAAGTCAAAGGCCCAAAAATAAATAATTCTGGGATTCCAAAAATATTGGTTTGAATTTTACCTCTTACCAATATTTTCACAGAGTAACAGGAACATTTCTTTGGACTCGTTTGATGAGATTTAAATGTTGGTTATTTTTAGAGGTCTTCTGAGGCTTTTGAAATTCCTCAATTCAAATTTCATTTGAATTAAAACATGATGCTCACATGAGGGTCTAGCCTAGTGCATAACAGGACCAGGGATGTGACAACTCACCCCCACTAAACAAAAATCTCGTCCCGAGATTCAAGCGTAGGGTAAGGTGAAGGGGGAACGCAAACTAGCACAATCTTCGCGATCTAGGTTGCACTTCAACTGAATGTTGATTCGTTCACCATCATTGTCTCGAAGTCTTGCTCTGAGAACTCCAACTATCATGACAACGAGAGGAAGGAAAGACCCTAAAAGAATCGTTCTTCTCGAAGGTCGAACAACTCAGGATTAACTCACGGAATGAGACATAGCAACATCTCTTGAGCTGAGAGACGAAGCACACCTCTAGCGGAAAGGAGTGGAACAAATGACGGAGGTTTACCAGGTAGACTACAATTCCACACTTAACAGGGTGGTAAACGGTTGTCAGCGCAGCGAGGAGTTGAGTTGCCATGATACCACAACGAGGCACCTTAGGGATGGTGACTCGTAGATATATCCCCTTAAGTGGCAAAAAGAATTACCTTTGATTCAGGATCATTGAAACTCTTTATACCAGCTTAAGGCAAAACACAATCGATCATTTGGAGGAGGTCGGTAGAATGGCATACTCGGACTTGGATGATGTGGATTACCTTGTTGAAGACAACGTAATGGATGAATTTGCTTACCACCGGAAATGGAAGAGACCCATGGTAGAATGGCACATTGGCGGTGCAAGCTGGGAACAAAATGCAATGCTGGGAATGATTCTGGTAACTGGGGAAGAACCCAACAATAGAGAGTGAATTCACTGTTTGAAAAGGTCATAGCATTGCCGAGGAAACTGAGAGCATCCCAATTACTGTCGATGATAACACCTAGCGCTTGTGCGTGCTCTCAAGAACTTGAGCATTTCCATAATCATCAAGGTTTTACCAACATCCATGTCAAGGGTGCTGACAACACAACATACTACCATGATGACTAGCGATGGACGATGCAGATGCAAAGGAGGATAACACTTTCTCATATTTCACCTTAGCGAGGCCAAGGGGACGAAATCTGGATGATCGACCGAGAGATATTTAGCACTCCGCTTCTAATGTTCTCCTTGATGTACTAGCGTATCCCATTCCTTGAAATGGTCTGGTATCTAGAACATCAGGTAAAGGTCGTACTTTGGAAACACTAAAATCATAAGGCATAGCTAGGGGGTAAATCCTATGAAGTCCTTATGGGGAGGTGGCCAACTTCCTCAAACAAGATACTATAATAATAGGTCTACCGGATGGGTGTGTTGGCCACGACATTCACCTTACCGGTTATCGAGAGACCAATATTATAGTTCTTGGGAAATGTTCCAACCATCACATCTGCCTGAGATTCAGATCTGGTTGGTGTCAGGATATTCCAGACTCATCGAGTCTAGGAAGAAAAACGAAAGTTTGCAACACAAATCGATGAGATGACGTTGCGAGATTCTCGGGAAATGAACTACGATAGTAAGCTCCAAAACATGAGCTGGTTCTGCTACAAACATGTGAACACTTTGTCCCAGACAAGCATGGCCACAAAGTAGTCTTATAATAAAACACTACCGAGTTCAGGAGGGGGAACCATCATCGAGGATATCGAAGTTTTGTACAAATCCGTCTGGTACCTTCGGGACTAGCACTTAGAACTTATTAACCTTGAACAAATCAATCAGTGGCTTGGTGTGCTAGGAACACATATAGAATGGAGGTTGCAAGTCTCCAGACCACGGAATACTTCGCACGTATGCATGACTGATTTGGAATGATTCCAAAGGAAACAACATTGACTTTCTCGAATCCACGGCGGCAACTTGCATCAAATGCACATGAACTAGAGGAAGTCACTTCTTACATCCGAACATATGCTTCATGAGCTAGCATGAACAAATGCCTTCAAAAGTTTCCAACACTAGCTTAATGTTCAGCAAAATTATGGAGGAGATAAGGATGTTGTCAATGGGCTCAACAACAATTCATTTGGGTTTCCTTTTAAAAGGAATTCCATAGTTAAGTGAACACGGTGATAGCATTGGTCAGACCCAAGAATATAACGGTGTATGCTTGAGGAAAAACCACGAGTAAGACAACATTACGAACATCGTTGGTTCTGACTTGATTTGACGATAGCCCACACCCAAATCAAAGGTTGGACAAGATGATAGGTCCATTAACTAATCACGAGGGTCAGTCGATGAAAATATCAACTTTCTTCAACACACACTACACAAGAATATCCCTTTGGAACGAACTAAGTCAGGCAAGCTTTTATCTTCCAACTCTCCAAGTTGTTGTCTAGCTTAACCAACTAGCTCAGGGGTATCCAACACGGATTCTTGGAGAAAGGGGTGGTTTACAGGATAAACCAACTTGATCACGAGCTCAACATAACAGTCAGGTGACAACCTGGTGATACTTTCGAGAAGATATTCGGAAAATCACGAACCACCGATATGTTACTAAGATCGAGAACAATCTTGCTTTTCAGGCAAGACGATATGATCAAATGAGCGAGGACTTGACAAAATCCTAACGCATCAATCGAAATGTGCACCAAGAAGATGGACAAGGTAGCACGATCAATCTTAGAATGATGATTCAAGAACCAACACATTAAGAATGAGGTTATTGTCCATTTAACTACCAAGCAACAAGGTTGCTAGGAGTATTGATTTCACACACCATGATTCATTTGTCGGCATTCCGGTTACAATAACACAGGAACCGAGGAATGAACAATGATGGCAAGAAGTATCACTGTACCAGGAGTTCATAGGATGGTGTGCAATTCCTATAACAATCCCGATATAAAGATGGTAATACTCCAAGGTAGAGCAGAACAAAAGCTGGATTAGCAATTTGTTCTGTGGAGCACAACTTCTTTGACCCAATCCTAGATATGGAAGAGGTACTGGAGTTTGTTTCTCCTAGTCATTCCGCGATAGAATGGCTTGACGGACCACAAGAGTAATAGGCATCGATAAACGAACGCACGCATACTCTTGACTATCAATTGATAGACGAAGGTCAGTAGACAACTAAAGAGGGACAACTCAAAGGAACATATAACTTTCTGAGTTGTGGATGCATAGATTAGTATGTCGAACCAAGTTCAACATAATTCTTCCGAATAACCCATGCAGAAAGGTTGAGCTGGCAGAGTCACAATATAGCATGGAGAACTCATCGAGAGCACTCTTGTTGTCATCTTTTGGTTCAGAAGAACTCCTGCCAAGGATGGTTCATGGTAATTGGAAGAAGGATGTACCACGAACCTCGAGGACTATCGCAAAGGTTACTAATATCCTAAAGGAACTAGCAAACACTATCAACATGAAGTAAGTAGAGTGAATCTCGGGTTCAAAACCCAGGAATAGAATACCTACTACTAAGTAGCATCACGGGATGCTTTCGAGAATGATGGCCAGAATCTTCACACTGGGAACACAAAACATTGCTAGATTACTAGGTGACTCCCTAAAACACCTAGGGTCATAATAGTAGCTCCAACATATATGTCAAGGCAATAAATTACCTCAACACACCGGTTAGTGTGCTTATTCTGACCATAAGGGACATCGGGAACGGAAAGAAAGGATTTGCACATGCATCAGACTATTTAGAAACCTGGGATGACTCGGACAGCATAACGGCTGTAAATGCTCAAAAAGTTTGGAGACATACTACAAAATGGTGGCATAACCACTCAGAAGCACAATATCAAGGTTTCGAGATCATCAATTAACATACAGAAGTAGTAGGAACTGGACTGAGGCTTAAGTCCAACAGTTCTATAGGTCTACGGATTAGTAACACGTGATCCTGATAGAAAGAAGAGAAAGCCTAGTTCCTTAACCCCGTAGGAAAGATAAGATGACTCAGATCAGAAGGGCATAAGGTATAAGGAGTAAAAAGAGCCTTACGTTCCATCCCACAATCAATTCCCTTATATAACTAAAGAATTTCTAGACTCAACTTCGACCAGTTTGGCTTGGTAATCCTACAGGCAGTCAAGCTCTGATACCAACGCTGTCAGGACCCCGACTCAATGCCACATCGATCTAGCATGTAACACCTCAAATCACTTTGCGGCCTCACGCACGGTATTCCCACGGGTGTCGCTTTACCTTCGCCCGGGACCGTTTGCGCCTTTTGGCACACGTATATGATAGTGTCGCTAGCATCCATATGATAAGGAGCCCGGGCTGACATGGCTAGTCGTAAACCCAAAGTGGCACAAACCTACAGGGACAGGCATCCATGACCCAGCATCGAACGTGTCGGTCATCAGCGGGTGAATCCAGGCTGTAGCACTGGGCTAGCAGGACTCCGGTGAACCGGGCTGTAGCGGGCTAACAGGACTCTGGTATTCATCGCGTGACATTTCCCCAAAGGGACAGACACAGGAACGAAGAAGGACACATGCCGGCCAGCCTAAGTGTTCCGGAGCAGTAGCAAGCTACCATGGCTCGATGGAAACACTAGGAGACATTTCCCGGTAAGAGAGGCTACTAAAGATAAACAACTAGATAGTCAGATCTCACACATACCAAGCATTTCAATAACATACACACAATATGCTCGATATGTGCAAATACAACATGGCATCACAACATGACTCTACAACTCAAGTATTTATTCAATAGGCTCCGAGGAGCGAGATATTACAAACATGAGTCTCATGACCCAACATTCAGAGCATACAAATCAAAACACAAGCGGAAGCTTAACATGTCTGAGTACAGACATCTACAAATGAAAAGGGCTGAGAAGCCGGACTATCTACCAGATCCTGCCGAGGGCACAAGATCGTAGCTGAGGTATCAAGCTAAACGTCGAAGACCACGCGGAACTACTAGCGAGACTGACGTCTCTCTGCAAAAACATAAAATAGGCAAACGTGAGTACAAATGTACCCAGCAAGACTTACATCAGAACTAGCTACATATGCATCATTTTCAACAAGGGGATGGTGGGGTTTAACTGCAGCAAGCCAGCTTTGACTTGGTGGCTATCCTGAACTACGACTGCAAGTAACTCTTTTGAGGTGGCGCACACGAGTCCACATATTCACCATATCAATACACCACTATGGATCCGCTCCCGTCTCCCGGCGAGAACGCCATCCATAGCACTCACGCTTATCTTGCGCATTTTAAAGTATCCACTTTCACTCGTCTATGAACTGATATAAGCAACCCAGAAGTCCTTTTCCGCGGACACGGCTATTCGAATAGATGATGTTAACCCTGCAGGGGTGTACTTCTTCACACACGCTCTCACCACTTACCGCCGTTTACACGACATGTACTCGGCAACCTTCAAGCGGAAGCCCAACGTGGGTGTCGGCCACGGCCTGCCTAAACACTCAAGTCTCTAGTCCAGGTTTATCGCCTATTCGGGTTCCATCCATGAGGAGATCCGGCCGGAGTTTCGCTCACAGCCCCAAACGATGTGAACAGGGTTCCGTGACACCAAACGGGCGCCCGGTTCACCCGGCCACGTGCCTACCGCATCACAGCCCACCCCTACGGTCAGCGCTGTGCACGGCCTCCAGCATACTACAAACACCAGAAACTACTTGCAACTCCTGGACAGAGGACAAGGGTGATTAAGAAGCCGAGAGGGTCCATTGGTTTCGGGCCCAATGCGTGGTAGTAACTGAATCATGGATCACAAACACAGAACTCAGTTCCTGAGGACGGCTGCAATGAGACAACCCACCATGTACTCCTACATGGCCTCTCACCGCTACCTTTACCAAATCGTGTTCACACGCTTAGCTCACACACCGTAGGACATGTTCACACACCTCTGATTCATCCCGGATGAATCAGACCTGACTCAACTCTAAGCAGTAGCAGGCATGACAAACAAACATGAATGAGTAGGCACAACAGGGCTCAAACAACTCCTACTCATGCTAGTGGGTTTCATCTATTTACTGTGGCAATGACAGGTCATGCTAAGGATAAAGGGGTTCAGCTACCGCAGCAAGTAACAGTTGAATCGTTGTTGTCCTAATGCAATAAAAGAGAGCAGGAGCGAGAGAGTAGGATTATATCGGAATGAACAAGGGTGTTTTGCTTGCCTGGCACTTCTGAAGATAGCATTGAATCTTCATCAGTGTCAACGATCACATCATCAAAACGGCGTCTACCGAGGGGGAACAACACCGGCAAACACAAAAGAAACACGATCAATGCAATGCACAATATGATGCATGCTATGACATGGCAACATGAATGTGTTTTGGGCTAATGCACCTAGCTATGATTTAAATGAAGTTGGTTTGAATACATGATTCAAATTCCAACTCCATATATGATTATTTAAATGCCCTTTATTTGTTTTGTCCAAAACAGAGGACAGCATTGTTCAAACATGCATGAAAATGGTACAGATGGATTCCTTGAATTTTTCTGATAATTTTTCATATATAAATTATTTAATTTGGAGTTATGGTTGAATTTCTATGATTTTTAGAAGTTTATACAATTTTCTGGAATTTCCTGAATTTATTTTAAATCCAGAAAATGATTTATGGCGTCAGCACCACGTCACTGTGACGTCAGCAGAGTCAACTGGGCGCCCCAGGTCAAACCTGACCAGCAGGGTCCACTGGTCAGTGACATAACTAATTAACCAAGTTAATTAGCCTTAAGTTAATTCTAACTAAATTGTTTGTGGGGCCGGGGCCCACTGCTCAGCGACTAATCAGCTAACTAACCTAGGTTAATTAGTGTTAAACTAATACTAACTAAAATGTCAGGGGGTGGCCCACACGTCAGTGACACACGGGGAAGGTCAAACCTGGGTCAACTCACCGGAGTTGACCCGCGGCTCGTTGCCGGCGGAGCCAGAGACGGCGGAGGGGTGCGGTTTCCCTCCTCCGGCGACCAAATGGCCGGCGGAGGGCGTCTACATGACGCAGGCACTCGTCCGCGTTGAGTAGTGGCAGCGGCTGGGCCTAAGATGGCCGGAGTCGTCACCGGCATCGACCGTGGTGGTCGCCAGAGCTCGGGCGAGCTCGGGGTCGACGCTACGGTGGCCGGGGAGGCTCGTGCGAGGCACCTACGTGCTCTAGGCAGCGCGGGGAGGAAGCTGAGCACGACAGCCGGGCCACTAGGTGGCCGGAGGCACGTCGGCGGCGATCACAGGCGGCGGCGGGTTTCGGTCATCAAGGGGGCGACGGCTACGGCAATCAAACGAAGAGGGGAAGAGGGGGAAACGGTGGCGGAGCTCACAGCGGTGCCGTAGGGATGGTTAGCCGGCTCGGGGACGTCCTGCGTGCGGCGGATCGACGACGATGGTGGCCGGAGCCCGAGGTGGAAGACGACGGCGATGGCGATGTTGCTGGCCTCCCGGGGTCGCGTGCGTCGTGTGTGTAGCTCCACGGGGTCGGGACGGAGCTCAGGGATGCGGAGAGGGAGCGAGGGGGTGGCTGTGGCCGTGGGCGAGCTCGTCGGCGACGACGGCTGCGTTCGGGCGAGTGAGAGAGAGGAAGCAGAGGAGAGAAACGAGGGAGAGGGAGAGAGCGAGGTGGTCCAGGGGGTCGGGCGGCGCCGAGGAGATGACGCGCGGCGTCGCGGTGGCCAGGCGACGCAAGCAGGCAGTCTGGTGGCGTGGCGAGCTCGGGCGCGTGCGCCGTGTCCTTCTGGCGAGGGAGGAAGACGACAGGGGGGGAAGCGGCGGTGGGCTGGGCCGTGCTGGGCCAGGTGGGCTGAGAGGTGAGCGCCAGGTAGTTCTTCTGCTCCTCCTTTTTCTAATTATTTCAGTTTTCTATTTTCTGCAATTGGTTTTGATTTGATTTAAAATATCAAATCATTTTTCTAAAACTTTCTGTAAATTGTATGTGAGCTCAGGAACTAGTCCAAGGTCACAGGCAACTTACAAAAATATTTGAACTTTATTTCTTATATAATAGAAATAAATTCAACTCAAATATGTCATTCGTTTAAGTCAAAGGCCCAAAAATAAATAATTCTGGGATTCCAAAAATATTGGTTTGAATTTTACCTCTTACCAATATTTTCACAGAGTAACACGAACATTTCTTTGGACTCATTTGATGAGATTTAAATGTTGGTTATTTTTAGAGGTCTTCTGAGGCTTTTGAAATTCCTCAATTCAAATTTCATTTGAATTAAAACATGATGCTCACATGAGGGTCTAGCCTAGTGCATAACAGGACCAGGGATGTGACAAAACATTTGATTTTTCAACCCGTTTTTATGGACTGGAGCACGTGCATGTAGTTCAGTTTTGAAGTATGCATATAAATGCCTAGAAAATTCAGTTAACGTATAAAAATGTCCAAACGATCCCCGAAAAAAATCCAAAAATTGCACAACACTCCTGTTGTTCTATGTTGACACGAGAAAAAAAATTGAAAGTAAGAAGAGGCAACAGATATTGTTTCGTCCCGCAAGGTGGCATGTTCCCTATCGAAACCATCAGGTTTGTTGTGAGAGAAGCTCTGGTTTACGAGAAGCTTATACCATAACCTTCCCCAAATGGGACAATATTTTTTTACCCCAGCATATTGATGTCGTTCCATGATAGCATGCCAAGGTTCATGAATTTCAGACGGGTTTTGTATTTACTATAATTACAAAAGCAAGCACCTCAACATTTGCCGGAGAGCCATGGTGCCGTGGTGTTCGAAATTCATCCCCATTTCTTGCATGGGACATAAGCATAAACCCATGGACACATATCTGGTTTTACAACCCATGTTGGTGCACCCGGGCTTGTGCATGTAGTTTAATTTTGAATTGTGCACCTGAAATGCCTAGAAAACCAAGTTAATGTATACAAATGTCCAAACGACCCCTGAATAATTCCAATTTTTTTGACCACACACCTATAGTTTCATGTTCACTTCAGATAAAAGTTCTAGCAACTCAAACACCGTCCATTCCAGTTATGACCCCATTATGTAATTAAAATCGAGACGAAAAATCAAGTAGATCACACATAGTTTATTATCACCAACCGTGTGAGATGCAGTACATAATATCCTGGAGCACCGTCGGTGTATAGTACGCCTATGGCTTACACGAGAAGGCGTGTCACCTATAGTCCACAGCTGGCATGTCAAGCACACTAGCTCTCTCCCCAAATACTACCGCCGCTGCCTCCATCCTCAACCTCTACATGTGTGCCGGGGAGCTTGAGGAGCCAATGGCCCAAGAGAGGTTTATCACGGCCTCTTCGCTCGACGTCGGCGAGGTGGCCGCCAAGGTGTCCCCGTCGTCCTACGCGGGCTCTTTATCGATCCTCCATTGCCGGTCACCCAATCCGCCCGCCGCTGCGCCACTATGCTGGTTCAAGGACTTCCACGTCCTCCCTCGGACCCGGCAGTCGACGAGGTCCTACCTTGGGGTCTGGCAGCGGCGGTGGGGGACGTGGGTCCCCGAGATTATAGATTGGGAGACCCACACCCGCCGGTGGCTCGGTAGCTTCCACACAGCCGAGCTCGCGGCCTTGGAGTACGACCGTTGTCAGGTCCGCTACCACGGCGCGGTGGCTAGGATCAATTTCCCCTTTGGCACACGTCCGGTCCACCTCGTTCCACTGGAGCCAGGGGTGGTGAGCTTGGCTATGGCGCGGGAGAACTGTGAGGCATGGGAGCGCCTCGAGGCCGAGGCTACCGACAAGGCCTACATGCAAGAGCTTTGCCGGCAGCACCCGAAGCTCGTGGAGGTGGAGCGGGCGATCTTTGCTGGTGAGGAGGGTGGCAAGGTTATCGCGCTCTCCTCCGATGACGAGGTCGAAGGCGGCGAGGACAGCGGCGCGAAGGGCAGTGATGTTATCACGCTCTCCTCCGACGACGAGGTCGACGGCAGCAAGGACGGTGGCACGGAGGGCGTCGAGGTGGGCGGCGAGGATGAGGAGATCGACATCAACGAGTGGAGGAGTGTCTTCCAAAACGACCCCGACGATGGCACCGGCCCGGACCCGACTTGCGACACACCGTACCTGACGAGGAAGGATTGGCTTGACCTCCACTTTGGTAGAAAGTAGTTTAGCTTAGTTCAAATTTGTGTTTTATGTTCGGTTATGCAAAACTATATATGTTTATGTTTGAATGCATGCTACTTTTGGTTGAACCTGCTTTGAACTTGATCAAATTGAAGTTTACAATGTTAAGTTTAGGGGATCGACTAGAAACTGCCAAAAATTGCTCGAGTATGT
>NC_041387.1:501825113-501896564 GCF_002162155.2 Triticum dicoccoides | reverse complement strand
ATATATCCACTAAGGGTTTTACTCCTTTAACTTTTAAAGGATTGGCTAGAGATGTCATTTGCCTTGTTTATTTCAGTTCTTCACAATGTGAGGCTCTATATGAGCAACTATTTGTCGTGCAGTTCAATTTCATCAATGACAGTTTCAACAATACCACTATGAATTACGATATTTGGTTGTTGTTAAGGATATTGTAGTTAACATGCCTTTTCATTTTTTTAACAATAACTAGTGTACTTTAGACTTGCACAATACCAGTTTGAATGATTATTTGCTTGTTTTTAAATCTTATGCCTGATGTAGTTAATGCACCTTTCCACTTCTTGTTTTGCTTAAATAGTGTGCTTAAGCCTGCACACTAAAGCTATGATTTGTAGATTATGTTGTCTACCATGGATATATTTGGTTGATGTTTAGCCTGTTGTTCTTAACATGCCTTTATATGTACTCATACAGGACAATATTGAGAATAGTGTTGTTTTCCATGGAGGTTAATTTCATCACATTGCTTATATGTACTCATTGTTCAGGATATCGGTAGCTAGTACTCCCTCTGTAAACTAATGTAAGAGCGTTTAGATCACTAAAATAGTGATCTAAACGCTCTTACATTAGTTTACGGAGGGAGTACCATATAGCCTAGGGGCTAATAAGGGATTAATCATCGAATAGGACATTTCACTAAATATATCTGTAACCCATTTATCAGTAGGTTAACTAGGGTCATATTTAATACTCCCTCCGTCCTAAAATAAGTGTCTCAACTTTGTACTAGCTCTAGTACAAATTTGTATCAAGCTCAAGACACTTATTTTGGGATGGGGGGAGTATATCTGAGGCTACATAGCAACATGCATTGTACTGAATGGCTAAATATGCAATCCCAGCCTACATAGCAACAAGGAAGAGTGTTACCTTAATGTTCTGATGATGTTTAGATATACATGTAATAAAAATATATTATATAATGGGATGGAGGGAGTGTTGTACTACATCATTTTGCAATTGTTGTTTAGCTTCTAATATTAACTTGGTGCTTTTAGGTACATATGTCATTGCCAAAGATCCACACTACGACCCTTTCTGCGTATGGAGCAATGAGATATTCATGAACCATCATCAAGTGAGGAAACTAATAAAGATTGTTATTAAAATGGGTCAAAAGAAGTCAATTGAACTATTTTTTTACACTTTATGCAAGACAACAGTGAACCGCAAGATGGTAAGTAAGAACCTTGTAGCCTTATTTTTACTGCCCGTAATGAGTTGTGTTAGCTGACAATTTCTAAATCTTTTTTCCTTTGCAGTGGATCCTAAAACAGTTTACTCAAGATTACCTCTCAAACTACATGATTGGCCGCCGGCCATCACAAGGGGTTGGACTAGAGTCGTGTGTGCCTTTTGCATCTAGGAGAGCATAATAGGGCCATTCCGCTTCACGTTGTTCAGCAACCAGAATGTATGTCGCCTCTTTCTTTATCATCTGTAATAGTACAAGTATAGAACCGTGGTTCATCACTCTTCATTTGGTGCTTATCTAATTCTTAAACATATGTACCTATGAATCGAATAATGCATTGCTTATTTGAACCTGATGGGTATGAGTCAAGCTATAGCCTACTTTCAAGTTTAAATTAGGTACAATTTTAAATAGCAGCAATTAAATTAGGGCAAAATTACGGTGTGCAGGTCATTACGGCGCACACGGTTAATAAAGCACAGTGTGTGCGATATACATCATAATCAGACATGGTTCACAGAGAGGAAACGTGTGAAACAATGCACACAGTTGTTGTTTGTAAAGCGTGTGTGATGTCAGACACTATCACATACGGTGCGGGAAAACTAAATGTGTGTGAATGTCTACCTATCGTACACGGTTTATAATCATGAAATGTTTGTGATGTGCCAGGCATCATAAACATAGAGCCATTTTGGTACATGCCTAGGAAACTCCCGTGCCTAGAATCTGCCTGGTCTTAGGTAAAACCACAAAACTCCGACTGCAATGGCAATGCAAGCACAAACGAGTAGCAAGCATGAAGCGTTTGGGATGTTCGCGATATCATAAACTGTTATATAGGGGCAACTATATGCATCAAGGCTCCCTATCCCCGACGGTTTCTGGGTCATGTGGGAAGGACCCCCCCCCCCCTATCGCCCACACTCACTTGGCGATGGTTCCAAATGCCATCATGGAAAGGGGTTAAAAGCCGTTTGTATAACACCTCGTTGTACCAGTGTTTGGCCAACTAGATTTATTTTTCTTGCAAATGCGAGAGGTCCTTTGTGATGGGTTCGATCTTGCGGTGCTCAATCCAAGTGACAGAAAGGGACATGACACGTATTTGTATTGTTGCCATTAAGGATAAAACAATGGGGTTTATTCATGTGTGAGTATTCTTTTTTTACATCATGTCATCTTGATTAAGGTGTTACTCCGTTCTTTATGAACTTAATGCTCTAGATGCATGCTAGATAGCGAACGGTGTGTGGAGTAATAGTAGTAGATGTAGGCAGGAGTCGGTTTACTTGTCTCGCATGTGATGCCTATATACATGATCATTGCCTTGGATATCGTCATGATAATTTGCTTTTCTATCAATTCTCCAATAGTAATTTGTTTACCACAGTATGCTATTTTCAAGAGAGAAGCCTCTAGTGAAAGCTATGGCCCCCAGGTCTACTTTTATCATATATTAAAAATCCTAAAAATACCTTGCTGCAATTTCACTTTATTTATTTTATTTTGTATTTTTATTCTAGCTATCTATCAAACACTACACAATTTAATCTTGCAAGTAACCGTCATGGGATTGACAACCCCTTTTTCACGTTGGGTGCAAGGATGTGTTATTTTATGTGTAGGTGCTACTAACAATTTGTTGCATGATTCTCCTACTGGATTGATAATCTTGGTTTCACAACTGAGGGAAATACTTATCTCTACTGCACTGCATCATCCCCTTATTTTCTGGGAAATCCCAACACAGCTCACAAGTAGCAGGAAGAATTTCTCGCGCCGTTGTCGGGGAGACATCATCCACATCTATCAAGTATCTACGCATAAACTTTCATCTCCTTGCATTTGTTTAATTTGCATTTGCCTCTCGTTTTCATCTCCCCCACTTCTCAAAAGTTTTTACAAAAATACAAAATTATTTTCCGTTTGCCTTTTTGTTTGCCTAGTCATGATGTCTCGAGAAAATTATCCTGACACCTCTTATCATAAAATATTGGTTGAAATCAAGAAAAATACTAAGGACTATATGTCTACGCAATCTGAGAACAAATTCTTTTTTACCAAAGAACTTAAGGAACACTCTATCTTGTTGGATGCGATTGCAAAATAGCTCAATGATGTTAATGAAGAAGTTGCTAATCTTCAATCCCAGTTTGCTCTTACTGAAAATTTGCTAGGGAAAATTTCGAATGCACAAGCTACATTAGTAAACCAAATGGCAGCTAAGCCGGAATCGTTCACACTTAGTAATAATGAAGATATTAAAATGATTGGTGTTTCTTTTATTGAGTCTTTGTTTAGTAATGTTGAACTTGATGAAAAGGGATGGAAGAGTCAACTTTTGCTAGAAGGCGTCCCCATAGTTCGGAGGGAGATTTTTAATCTTGATAAAAAAAATTGATAAAAGTGGGTTTGGATAGGTAAAAAATTTAAATAGCGATGTGCCCACTCTTTTGGATTACAAAGATTTTTAATTATGATAGTTGTTCTTTGATTGAGTGTATTTCTTTGCTACAATCCATGCTAAATTCACCCAATGTCTATGAACAAAATAAGGCTTTTACCAAACATAACGTAGAAGCAATGATGAAGGCTTTAGAACAAAAGCTAGAACCACAAGTTCCAATTCCTAGAAAATTATGTGATGACTAGGAACCTACCATTAAAGTTAAGATTAAAAAGTATGAATGCAATGTTTTATGTGATTTGGGTGCTAGTGTTTCCACTATACGAAAATCTCTATGTGATGTATTAGGTTTTACTAATATGGATGTATGTTCTCTTAATTTGCACCTAGCGGATTCCACCATCAAGAAACCTTTGGGTAGGATTAATGATGTTCTTATTCTTGCAAATAGGAATTATTTACCCATTGATTTCATTGTACTTGATATTGATTGTAATCTGTCTTGCCCCATAATACTTTGAAGACCGTTTTTACATACCATAGGTGCTATCATCGATATGAAAGAAGGGAATTTCACCATTTAAAAAGGGTATGGAAAATTTTCCTAGAAAGAAAATTGGGCCGCCATATGAATCCATTATGAGGGCCACCTATGGAATTAATCTCAAAGATGACAACACTTGAGACTGTGCATTATGCCTAGCTAAGGGCGTAAAACCATAGCGCTAGTTGGGAGGCAACCCAATAGTTATCTTATGTTTCTTGTTTCTTTTTTTGTTTTTTGTGTGCACACAATTATGATACTATTATGATTGTGTTTTTGTGATCAAATTAGTGTTTGAGCCAAGTAAAGCCTTTGGGATGAATTGGATGATAGTTGATTTGATTCTGTGAAAAAACAGAAACTTTTGCACCCAGTTCTGGAATTTTGTAAATTCACAAAAACTTGCTTTTGCTCTGAATTTTTTTACACATAATTGATATACAAATTGCCCACATTTTCCTATTTGTTCAGGATTTTTGGAGTTGCAGGAGTATAGTCATTATTCGAATTACTACAGACTATTTTGTTTTTGACAGATTCTATTTTTGTTGTGTTGTTTGCTTATTTTGATGAATCTATGGATTGGATTGGGGGGTATAAGCCATGGTGAAGATAGAATACAATAGGTATAATGCAATAATAAAATATGAATGGGTTTACAATAATATTTAAAGTAGTGATTTACTTTATTATGCTAACGGATCTAACGAACGTTTTGTTGGGTATTGTGTGCTCAAGTTTTCAAGTTTTGAGTGAGATCATGATGGTTGACGGAAAAAGGAGTGGCAAGAGCCTAAGCTTGGGGATGCCCCAGAAGGCATCCCCTCTTTCTTCTACCGATCATCCATAATATTACTTGGGGCTATATTTTTATTCATCACATGATATGAGTTTTGCTTGGAGCGTCGTGTATTATATGAGTCTTTGCTTTGTTTAGTTTGTCACAATCATCTTTGCAGAACACACTTACTTGAGAGAGACACACATTTTATCATGATTTGTTAGAATACTCCATGAGCTTCGCTTAAATCTTTTGAGCTAGGCAGTTGCTCTAGTGCTTAACTTATATCTTTTTTAGCACGAAGATGATTAAATTTGAAGAATTATTTGCACTCTCATGCTTCACTTATATCATTTTGAAAGTTGATAATAGTAATGGTAATTTGCAAAATATATGAATTTGGTCCCAAGGTGATGAATATTCAAGAAGGATAAAATAAAAACTTTCACATAGATCATTGAATATGATGAGTTTGATTCCTTGCAATAGTTGTGCGATATGGAGATGATAATATGTGAGTTATGCTAGTGAGTAATTGTGGTTTAGTAAGAATATTGATGTTAAGGTTTGTGATTCCCTATACATGCACGTAACGTCTATAGTTGTGCAACGAAGTTATATCCTACTTATGATGCTTTATTTAGTGTTAGTTATGTTCAATGCATGTTTATGAACATTTTCATTTTTTGGTTGGTCGCTTCTCAATCTATTTGCTTGCCTTCATTTATACTAAGCGGGAATGCTGCTTGGGAAACCAAATCCCTTAAACCTAAAGTTGTGCCAAGTGAGTCCACCATACCTACCTATATGCGGTATTTATATGCCGTTCCAAGTAATTTTTTACGTGCCAACTCTAATTTTTCAAAATAATTTTATGTTTTGTGTGCCCGTACCACTCATGGGGCGGTAGGGGATAGCCAATATTTTCCATGCTAGGTGCGTTATTCTCATGATGGGTGTTTATTCGCTTGTCATTGCACGAGAAAGTAGCAGGTAATAGGGATGCCCAGTCCCGAAATGAATCAGAAGAAAAAAATCCTTGGAAAATGTTGGTATGGGGAGCACCGATGGATACGACTAGCCATGGATGGTGAAATAATGGTGGAAAGGAAATGAAATTTATTTTCTGTTTGGGAACCACCTATAATGTGTCTAGCATGGAAGATATTGGAAACTCTTGGTCGTGTCATTGACAGGAAAATCATGCCTCTCAAAATAATTTTATCTCTCTATTTCAAACCTTGAGCTCTGGCACCTCGACAAATCTCTATTTCCCTCTACGAAGGGCCTATCTATTTACTTTTATGCAATTTTTATTTTTATTTGAGTCTTCACCTTCTCTTATAAGCACCAATTGGAGAGCACTATTGTCATACTTGTGCATTGTGTGTAGCTGATATTGAGTGTGTTTCATGAATGGATCAATGATTGAGCATGACGGGCTAGGGATAACTTTCTTTAGCATTGATATTTTGAAAGACATGATTGCCTGTTAGTATGCTTGAGTATTTATGTTTTCATGTCAAACTATAGAATATTGCTTTGAATCATTCGAATCTCAATATTCATGCCACAAAAAGAATGTTTACATGATGAAATAGATAGGTAGCATTCCACATCAAAAATTCTATTTTTATCATTTACCTACTCGAGGACGAGCATCAATCAAGCTTGGGGATGCTTGATAAGTCTCCAACGTGTCTATAATTTTTTTAGTGTTCCATGCTATTGTAGTATCAATCTTGGATGTTCTATATGCATTTACAAGGAATTATATATCATTTTTTGGGACTAACTTGTTAACTTAGTGCCCAATGCCAGTTGCTGTTATTTTTGCCTCTTTTTCGTTTTCCAGAATATCGGTACCAAACGAAGTCCAAATGCCACGAAACTTTTGGAGATTTTTTTTGGACATAAGAGACCCTGGAAGCTATAGGAGAGGGCCAGAAGATGGAGCAGTGGCCCACAAGGCACCAGGGCGTCCCCAGGGGGTAGGCGTGCCCTGGTGGCTCGAGGGGCCGATGTGGCTTCGTTTGACCTAACTCTGCTTCTATAAGTTCCTGTTCTCGAGAGATCCCATATGGGGGCCTTTTCCGTCACTCCATCGGACGGGGATTCAATCATGGAGGGGCTCTACATCAATCTTGCTGCCCTTTGAATGTTGTGTGAGTAGTTTACCACAGACCTACGAGTCCAGAGTTAGTAGCTAGATGGCTTCTTCTCTCTATTTGATCTTCAATACAATGTTCTCCTTGATGTTCTTGGAGTTCTATTTTATGTAATCACTTTTTGTGGTGTGTTTGTTGGGAACCGATGAATTGTGAGTTTATGATTAGATTGTCGATGAATATTATTTGAGTCATCTCCCAACTCTTTTCTGCATGATTATTATAGCTTTGTATTTCTCTCCGATCTGTCGATTTGGTTTGCCCAACTAGATTGATTTTTCTTGCAATGGGAGAGGTGCTTTGTGATGGGTTCGATCTTGCGATGCTCAATCCGAGTGACGGAAAGGTACATGCCACGTATTTGTATTGTTGCAAGGATAAAATGATGGGGTTTATTCATGTGTGAGTATTCTTTGTCTACATCATGTCATCTTGCTTAAGGTGTTACTCCGTTCTTTATGAACTTAATACTCTAGATGCATGCTGGATAGCAGTCAATGTGTGGAGTAATAGTAGTAGATGCAGGCAAGAGTCGGTCCACTTGTCTCGGACGTGATGCCTATATACATGATCATTGCCTTGGATATGGTCATGATTATTTTGCTTTTCTATCAATTGCGCATCAGTAATTTGTTCACCCACTATATGCTATTTTCAAGAGAGAAGCCTCTAGTGAAAACTATGGCCCCCTGGTCTAGCTTTATCATATATTAAAATCCTAATAATACCTTGCTACAATTTTACTTTATTTATTTTATTTTTTATTTTTGTTCTATCTATCTCTCAATCACTGCACAATGTAATCTTGCAAGTAACTGCCGAGGGATTGACAACCCCTTGTTCGCGTTGGGTGCAAGGATTTGTTATTTTGTGTGCACGTGCTGCTAACAAGTTGTTGCGTGATTCTCCTACTGGATTGATAACCTTGGTTTCACAACTGAGGGAAATACTTATCTCTACGGTATTACATCATCCCCTTCTCTTCAAGGAAATCCCAACGCAGCTCACAAGTAGCAGAGGCCAAAAAGAGCCCGTTAAAAAGAGGCAAAAAGAGTCCACCAAAAAATCTGAGAGAAAAAGAGAGAAGGGACAATGTTACTATCCTTTTCCACACTTTCGCTTCAAAGTAGGACCATGTTTTTCATATAGAGAGCCTCGTATGCTTTCATTTTCATATACTAGTGGGAATTTCAGTATAGAACTTGGCTTGTATATTTCAATGATGGGATTTCTCAAATGCCCGAGGTCTTCATGATCAAGCAAGTTGGATGCACACCCACATAGTTTTTATTTTGAGCTTTCATACACTTATAGCTCTTAGTGCATCTGTTGCATGGCAATCCCTACTTGGATTAACATGAATTGATGGGCATCTGCATAGCCCGTTGATTAGCCTCGTCAATGTGAGACTATCTTCCTTTTTTACTTCCCCTTATTAATCTCTACCACCGCATTCTATTCCATCCATAGTGCTATATCCATGGCGTGTGCTCATATATTGCATGGGGGTTGAAAAAGCTTAGGCGCATTAAAAAGTATACCAATTACTCGGCTTGTCATCGGGGTTGTGCATGATAAATACTTTGTGTTACGAATATGGAGCATGACAAGGCTATATGATTTTGTAGGGATAACTTTCTTTAGAATTTTTGTTTTGAAAGGCGGGATTGTTTGTTGGTATGCCTCAGTACTGATGTCCTTATATCATATTATAGACTATTGCTTTGAATATTCCTACCTAAAAGAGATTACATGATAGACATGTTAGGTAGCATTCTAAATCAAAAATTCTGTTTTTATCATTTACCTACTCGAGGACGAGCAGGAATTAAGCTTGGGGATGTTGGTATGTCTCCAACGTATCTATAATTTTTTATTGTTCCATGCTATTATAGTATCAATCTTGGATGTTTTATATGCAACTATATATCATTTTTTGTGACTAAATTATTAACCCAGTGCCAAGATTGCCGGTTGCTATTTTTTGCCTGTTTTTTGGTTTTCCAGCAAATCACTAACAAACGAAGTCCAAATGCTACAAAACTTTTTGATGATTTTTTTCTGGACAAGAGAGACCTAGAAGCTTTGGGAGGAGACTAGAAGGCAAAAAAGGAGACGACAAGGCAACAGGGCGCACCTAGGGGGTAGGCACGCCCTGATGCCTTATGGGCCTCTTGTGGCTCCGTATGACCTAATTTCACCTCTATTAATTCTCTAAAACTGGGAAACCAATAGAGAGACACCCAAAATACTTATTACACCCCCGCAATTTGTTCTTTCGCGATCCTATCTGGAGGCCTTTTCCGGTACTCTGCCGGAGGAAGAATCATCACGGAGGGCTTCTACATCAACATTGCTGCAATTTTATTACCGTTTTTTTATTTGTGTTTTATTTAATCTATCTATCACAACGAGATTTGATCCTTGCAAGATTGACAACCCCCCTTGATTGTGTTGGGTGCAAGTCTTTCCTTTATGTGTGTACATGCTGCTAAAGAGGTTCTGCGTAGTTCTCCTACTGGATCGATAACCTTGGTTCTTAACAAAGGGAAATACTTATCTCTATTGTACTACATCATCCTCTCCACTTCGAGGAAATCCCAACGCAGCTCATAAGTAGTAGGATCTCAGGGGAAAGAGCGGTGGGGATCAGGAGAGAGATTTTTCTTAGGGTTCGGGAGAGATAGAGAGTGGTATTGCTCAGTGTTGTGATAGGCTTTGGACCAAATCATTTGGAGGTAGCTTTGGGTTAAGTGCTACTTGCGAGTGGGGAATATTATAGGTGGTTTTGCTCTTTTGGCCTGCCTCCGTGAATTCTTAGAAGAGATGTCGGATTTATAACTACCTCTGAAGCTCTGTATAACAAAAATATGTCTCCGAGAGGGGTATTATAGGCGACTTTGTCCTATTTGGTCACAACCGCTTTCGGGGGCGCTTCTAATGCATGTTTTGTACTAGTGAGGGGATCCTAGAGTAGATTAAGACCAAAGATATGCAATGTGATTTGGCGACCAATTTAATACTTATGTTACCCGATGATTTAGGCTATGCCTTTTTCTCTGTTTTGGTCATGATCAAGGTCACCTATGCCCAAGTTGTTAGTTTTCTATTTTGGTATTCTTTCATGAACTCTGTACCAACTTGTATGTTATCTATTTTTTCTTCCCCGTGTAATTGATCATATGTAGTTCTTCTATATGGTTTGAAAGAAAATGAGGCAAACCATCAATCTTATCATATTTGTTTTGGAAGTTTTTACACATCGAACCAATAGTATTTCAAAAAATTCACCAAATAGGTGTTGTCATGGTACAACTATGGCCGCTCTTGGGTGGGCTCTAAGAAATAATACTATGAACAAGTACTTTAATTCCTGATTTTTCTTTCATCGACATATAATTTGGACTTGAATGACGAAAACTAGCTCATTATTTCCTTAGTCTCGGTTACCCCATTAAGTAGGAAATTGGATAAATTAGATCAATAAAGTACAACAACGCACGCCTCTAAAAGTTTTGATTCATAGCATGAGATTAAAATGTGTCAATGATGTCAAGAGAGGTAGGAGTAGACCAAACCTAACATGGGAGGAGTCCTAAAGAAAGACTGAAATATCACCAAAGAACTTATCATGGACAAGGTGCGTGTAAGTTAGCTATCCACGTGTTAGAACCATGACAAGGTTTTTGAGATCTTACAAATTTTAAGTTTAGCCTACCCAACTTGTTGTAAAACAACACATGCACAACTCTCTAAGATAACTAGATGATGCCCTGCGTGTTGCTGTGGAAACCTTGCTAAAGGAAATGCATAAAAGTTGCTATAGAAACATCTAAAACTAATGGGAAGCAAATGTAAGCTCAAAACTAAAAATAAAATAAAATACAAAGGGTGTAAAAATGAATTGCAGTTAAAAAGGATGTCTAACAAAAATTTGAATGGTGAACTATGTAGGGTAAAAGTGAAGTTTTTTGTGTGGTTAGCTCCAACCACACAAAAAAGAGCCAACCACACAAAAAACTTCACTTTTACCCTGCAATCGTGTGCACTACATCCGCGAATATCTCGCTGAGTCGTAGCTGTAGGCATTTTGATTGGTTGTTATTCCGCATGCCGACCAGCCAACAACCACTATATGCACGCGAGCTTTCCATTTCCCTCCTAAATTAAAGGGACACAACTGAACAACCAGGGGCATAGATGAAAAGATTGGATGTGGAGGCACGGAATATTGAGGGGAAAATGGATTTTTTTATATGCGGAGTATTGAGGATCGGGGGGAGTATGTTGCAATCGTCCAACACATATATTGTCAATACAAATTCTAATGCAAAAAAATAACTTATGACTAACATGCATGAATTGCTGATGTGGCGGCGTTGAATGCATAGAGTAGTGTAAGACTAGCCACAATGGGTAGTAACATAGACTAGTAACAGCCCATGTTACTAGTCTATGTTACTACCTCTATAGTAACATATGCGTGATAACATGCAACACTTCATTTATTAGGCTATAGACACATCTTGCCTTGGTATGTGTGATGTTACTCATACTACTAGTAACTAGCCATGTTACTACTTTCATCTCTTTCTTCATTTATTATTTGTCACATCATCTACTTTATCTAGATATGTATGATGTTACTACCTATGTTACTCTCATTGTGGGTAGTCTAAAATCATGTACTCCCTCCTTCCATCTATATAGGGTCTAATGCGTTTTTCGATGCTAACTTTGATCAAGTGTTGGAGCAATAATACATGACATGCAAGTTACACAAAGCATACCATCAAATTCATACGTGAAAGGAGCTTCCAATGATATAATTTTCACATTATACATCTCATGTATTATTAATCTTATCAATAGTTAAAGGCAGTCTTAAAAAACGCATTAGGGCCTATATAGATGGAAGGAGGGAGTATAATTTATGACTTGCATGCATGACTTACTTACGTGGCAAGATTGCATGTCTAGAAAAATAGTCAAGTGGATTATAACTCTATTTAGGGATAGAAGATTTTCTTATAGCATCACTATCAACAACTAGAAAACCAAGATCCATCATTTTCATTTATTCCCAAAAGAAAAGATCCTCTTAAAAGGAAAAGAAAAGAAGAAATAGAAAAGAGAAAAGGAGAAGAAGATAAAAGGGAGGAAGGGAAACGAAGAAAACAGAAACTGTCGGAGGAAGCAAGCGATGTGTGTCGGACGCTCACTCGTCCGGCTTTTGAGTGCTGACACGTGGGACGGGAGCAGATAGGGTGGCGCCCACGAATGATTTGCTATCCCGATGTGGGGGCGCACGCGATTCCTTTGAAGGGATGGATGGTTATGATATCGATTATGATTTGGTGCATGCAAGCGTGCACGTACGGATGGATCGTCTGCGCTTCAGACTCTGCGTCTGCATCTGCGTGGTTTGTTCATCAAAGCTCCAGAGTTCTGAACTGTGTGAGAAAAATTCAGGGTATATGGTACCGCGAATTAGAATCTCCGTATTCAGTGGTAACACACGACACGTATTTGAGGCGGTAGCATTTTACAGGCTAGAACTAATTGTATACACGTCCCCGCAGGCCGGAGCCATCAGTGAAGAGGAACAATTCAACCAGGACACAGCAAATATAAACAACCACTCTCATTTTTTCTAGAACTGAAGGGGCCACACACCACACACACGGACGCAAAAGCATTTGCGATGCATACCGCCTGTGGAGGGATGCATCGAGTAGCTCTGATTGCACTAGGGCCCAACCACGGCCAAGACTCTGTAGTAATCATCGACATCTCACCGGAACAAGGACGCTAAGCCCCATTTCAGAACAAGATGACCGTGCCATCTTTGTCACGACAGAGAAGAATACCACAAAACAAGTCGACGGAGTGGCCGTGGCATGATTGTGCTTGACTAATTTAACGGCACCCCCTCCAACAACCGATGTTGGCCGCCTGCCTGCTGCAGTAAACCTTCCCGTCGTGCCCTCCAAATCACCACACAGTCCCTATCCAAAATCCGGACGCCTCTAGCTGGCTAGTAGTACTCAGCTACGACCACCTTTCTCCTCCTCTCCCCGTAATAATAGTTTTTGATGACGCCCTAGAACCATAGATAGCTTGGGCACCAGGCAGCCTCCCTCCTGTCGACGCTGTGTGGTGCCTGCACGCGTCATGGCGCACCGACTTTTCTTCTTTCTCGCAGAGTCCTCCTCCATATATGGACTAATAATTATTCCCTGTCGGCCCAACTTGGCAAACGGGTCACTGTACGTGTGCAGTGCGTCTCATCCACTCTCCGGCTTCCGTGCGTCCCCATTGGCCGCGGAGCTGCCTTGCTCGCCCGTGTATGGCCATGATTTTCAGGGTGCTGCCGTGTGTGATTGTGTTTTATTGTCACACGCACTATTGGCCAACTTTCGGGGGGAGAGACGTAGTTGGAGGGTTCTGACCTCAAAAAAGAGTAGGTCGATCGTCCGTCCTACTCACTCGCACGCATCCACTTATTTAGGAACAGTTAATTGGCTGGTTTTAGCACTTTTATGCGCTGTGTGGTGGTTTTCTTTACCTTTCACAGGCGATTTCATTTTCGGCCACTTGTGATTTAGTCATGAATGTCCACTGTTCGTCGCTTCCATAAAGTTTTGTGCACAATCAGCTAGAAGAAAAGGTGAAAATATTGGCACCACGTATTGCTCCAGTGTCATCACATTTTCCTCGCAGAAAAAACATGTTACCACGTCTGCATAACAGGGACATGACAAGCCTATTAGGCAATTCAATCGATCTTATCTAATTACTACTCCCTCTGTATCAAAAATATAAAAAATTTATTTAATGCTGTCACAGTGACAAAAATAGTCTTATACTCCCACGTCTCAAAATAAGTGTCTTAACTTTGTAATAATTTTAATATAAAATTATATTAAGATTGAGACACTTATTTTGAGACGGAGGGAGTATTTGATACGGAGGGAGTAGATATCCATTTCCTTTTCTCTATGATTTGCACATTGCATGTTGTTATTTTTTTTTCCAAAGGGATACATGGCCTGTTATGAGTGGAAGTGGACTGGTGGCATTTGCTTTTGCTCTTATCCTCATCACTTACCTCACTCAGTTGACATTCGTTGGTGCGGAGAGAACATGGAATTGCTTCCAACTCACTTCATAGATTTTCCATTGATTTTTGTGAGAAAGGTGTAACTTTTGCGTGCCCTTTTTTCCTCTCACTTGCCAGAAAGTTCGAGAACAAAAATGTATAATTAACTACAATTACTTGCCAGTTCCATCCATAGATATCATTAGCTGAGCGGGCAAACTTTTTTGCTTTAGCATAGAATGACGAGAAGATTTAATACTCCTACATGATAAACAAAGTCAAAACAGCGATAACACAAGATCTACCAAGATTGTTCTATTTTTCGATAAAGGACGTTTTTATTAACTCAAAACATAGCATCAAGAAGATACAAATCATGATGAGCAATACCCGGCCTTTGCATAGTTAGGATGCACCCAGCCAAAAACGCAAACAGTCTGAAAAAAAATAAAAAGTTGACACTAGTAGAGTTGAATAGACCGTCACTTGCCTACGTAGGAGGTGATGGGCCGATAAGGAGGTTATGCTGTCATCCATGTTGGGAAAAAATCTTCATGGCTACTCGCTCCAATTGCATACATACCGCCTTGAACAGCGGTTGGAACTTTGTACGATGAAGCACAGACCATGTACAAAGTGATTGCGTACAACGGAAAATAACCTGCAAAGAAGAAGAGTTTTTGTCATTAAAAATCAAATCATTTCGGAATAGCCAAAGCGGCCATAATAAGGCATACGCTCCCACTCTTTTAGCATTTTGAATCTATAAGGAATACCGTCCAGCCAATGACAAAAATATTGGCAACACCTGTGGGCAGATAAAGATTGGACGCTATTTGCATGATTGACCACGAAGAACACGCAAACATGCAGTGAAAAAAGAGGTGTCTGATTGTCTCGTCACAAGTACAAAAGCTACACTTGCTTCCTTGACAGTTGTGACGGGCGAGGTTATCTTTGGTTAGCACCACCCCCTTCCAAAGATAACACATGAAGATCTTAACTTTCAGTGGAATCTTCGATCTCCAAATTTTCTTGTTATTATTCGCTGGGAACTCCGAATGTGTGAGCGCACAGTACATCAAGTTGGCTGTGAAGAACCCAGAGGTAATAAGGTTCCAGCGAAATACATCTCGCCCTTGTGTCAGGTTAAAGCTACTAGGAGTGTGCTATATGTGAGCACGAGAGTTAAAGCATTAAAGATGTAACACCGAGCTAAGAGTTAAGGATAATAGTAGAGCCAAGATCCAGCCTGATTAACTACTCTGTTCACAAATATAATATGTTCTGAACATTTTAATATAGAATACATATAAATTGAAATGAGCGAACAAACACACTAAAATGTGTCTATATATATTTAGTTCACAAAAATGTTAGGGCATCTCCAACGGCAACCCGTAAAATTCCCCATGTTAAACATACTATATGTGTCATGTTTTGTACTCAGAGGAGATTGTAGGTAGTACTAGTAGAGATATACATTGGTTGTTTAACTTAGACTTATCTCATGTAACCGATTGTATCTCTTCTCTATCCCTTGTCTCCCAAGTATGTAATCTCAACAACTTGTACGCATATACCAGAGTTAAGCGCCTGGCTATATAAACACGCACCCGTCGCCCTCGGTAGGGTACGACATTTTTCCTAAACTCTCCACATGGTATACAGAACTATCCTCTTCCATAACATCTAGTTTCCAATCTCCACCATCGAGCCGCCATGTCCTCCTCGAGCTTTCCTCAGGTCACCCTCACCGGCCCGATCACCGAGAAGCTCATGCGCACGAACTACGTGCTCTGGCGTGCACAGATCACGCCGCAACTCCAAAGCACAGGGTTCTTTGGCTACGTCGATGGATCCATGAAGGAACCTGCCTCGACCGTCATCACCAAGCTGGCGGATGGGAAGGAGGAGTCATCGCCCAACCCCCTGCATCCAATGTGGGTCAGGGAAGATCAGCAGGTATTAGGGTATCTGCTGAATAACCTGTCGAAGGAAGTGCTTGTGCAGGTTACTGCCATCACCCATGCGCACAATCTCTGGACGGCGCTCGTGTACATGTTCTCCTCGACTTCGATCTACCGCACCAACAACATACACATAGCACTTGCTAATGCGCAGAAGGGGCAGCAGTCCGTGGCGGCATACTTTGCTCAGATGCGCTTGCTGGCGAACGAGCTGGCGGCAGCGGGAAAGCCCCTGGAGGATGATCAACTGATCTCCCACATTCTCGTGGGGCTTGACATGGAGTACCAGCCGCTAGTCTCAACGTTGGATGCTCGCACCATCCCGGTCACGCTCGATGAACTCTTTGCTCAGCTGAGCAACTTCGACCAGAGGGTGGCGCTCTACCGCGACAACGACAACGGCTTCAAGTTTTCGGCCAACGGCGCTTCACGCGGTTGCGGAGGTGGCAGTGGTGGCTCCTCCTGCTACCATGGCCCACTGCGCAAGGGGCAAAACAACAGCGGCAATCCTCGCGGCAACAACAACAGCAACGACAACGGCGGTGGTCGGCCCTCCTACAACAACACTAAGGTCGCCGCACCAACTCCTCCGCCAAGTCTCGCCGTGATGCTGTCAAGTGTCAAATCTGTGACAAGCTGGGGCACTCGACGAAGGAAAGACGGTACCGTTTTGACGATGACAATGACTCATCTCAAGACAAGAAAGTACCCGGCGGTGCTGAAGGATCGTATGGCATCGATACAAACTGGTACATGGGCAGTGGTGCTACCAGCCACATCACGAGTGAACTGGAGAAAGTGACCATGAGGGAGAAGTACCACGACCCCGACCAAATCCATGCTGCAAATGGAGAAGGTATGAGAATCCGTCATATTGGTCACTCAACTATTATAACCCCTCACTGAAAACTTCATCTTAGAAAAATTTTGCATGTCCCTAAAGCCTCCATGAATCTTCTTTCAGTTCATCGAATCACCCTTGACAATCATGTGTTTCTTGAGTTTCACCCTTTCTTCTTTTTTATCAAGGACCAGGTCACAAAGAAAATCCTATATCGAGGTAGATGTGTTCGAGGGCTGTATCCGTTGATTCCTAAACTTAGGAGGCTCAATAAACAAGCATGTGGTGTCACCAAGCTCTCATCCTCTCGGTGGCACGATCGTTTAGGGCATGCATCATTTTCTTTAGTTCAAAGATTGCTTAGAAAAAATAAGCTCCCATATGTTGTAGAGCATAGTCGTGAAACAATTTGTGATTCTTGTCAAAAGGCTAAAAGCCATCAACTACCATATCCAATTTCTATGAGTGTTTCTACCAAACCATTGCAACTCATTTTTTCCGATGTTTGGGGTCCTGATCCCTCCTCTGTTGGTAGACATACTTATTACGTGAGTTTCATTGATGACTACAACAAATACTCCTGGATCTATCTTCTTAAGAAAAGATATGATGTGTTTCAAGTATTTCAAAATTTCCAAGCTTTAGTTCAAAGGAAATTTGATAGCAAAATAATTGTTGTCCAATCTGATTGGGGAGGGGAATACGAAAAGTTGAACACCTTCTTCCAACAACTTGGTGTATCTCACCATGTATCTGGCCCACATGCCCATCAGCAAAATGGGTTTGTTGAGCGCAAGCACAGACACATTGTGGAGGTAGGGCTTTCCCTTCTTGCACGTGCATCCATGCCACTTAAGTTTTAGGATGAAGCTTTTCTCACAGTCGTGCATCTCAACAATATGCTACCTAGCCGAGTCATCAACTATGAAACTACCACCGAGTGACTTCTCCACACCAAACCTGAGTACAAGTCACTTCATGTCTTTGGATATGCCTGCTGGCCAAATCTTAGACCTTAAAACAACAGAAAACTCATGTTTCGTTCGACACAATGTGTATTTATTGGCTATAGTGCTCAACACAATGGCATCAAATGCCTTGATGTTTCCACCGGTCATGTCTCCATCTCCAGGGATGTTGTCTTTGATGAAACTAAATTTCCTTTCGCTGATCTTCATCTGAATGCCGGAGCACTTCTTCACCAAGAAATCCTCTTATTGCCCCTCATCTTACCAGTGGTGCCATAGGGGAAAATAGTTGAAGTGAACCAATATTGGCTGACCCTCATAACATCATGCATGAGTTTTATGGTACTACAGGTGAAAATACATAAGAAATCGATGAAGAAAATGGCCAAAATGATGCGGTGCATGAGTCACATTTTATGTGCCCGCCGCAAGGTGTAAGTGCATCTAGTGCCACCCCTGGTTGGTTTTGGAGTATTGACGACAAAGTTGGTTGAGGGACTAATGCGTTTGTGAGAATTGCAGGATAACGCAGGTAGTGTCCCTCATTGATTCGGTTTACCTACCGAAGATGACCCCTAAAAATGTATGAAGACATTGAAGACAATGGTGGTATGAGAAGATATTCATATTGAAGACTATGACATGAGAAGACATTACGTGAAGACAACGGAGCGCGAAGACTGTGTGGTTTCGTCGTTTCCTTTCTTCTTTGTTGAGTCATAGGAACCACCGTACTGTTAAGTGGGGTCCAAGTGAACTAAGTCAGAGTGACTGAAGTGATGCTCAACCCAAATCCTATGTCTTCGAGCGAAGACAATGAGAGCAAATCTTATCCAGAGTTGGATGAGTCAGCTTTGCTGTAGCCCAAGTAAAGTTGTTGTGTGTGTATGAAATCTGACCGTTGGAACACGTGTCGGTTCCTTAGTGACCCAGGGTCATTTTGGACAAATCAGGTCGGGTTGCCTGGTGGCTATAAATAGCCCACCCCCTACACCATAAATTGGTGGCTTCTCAGAGTTTGAATACGGCTTTTGTCGTTTGAGAGCAACCCACCTTGAAGCATTTGAGAGAGAGAAATCCTTGCGAGGACAAAGCCCAAACACCCAGAGCCAAAGAGTGTTAGGCATCACTGAAGTCTTTCTGTCTGTGTGACCTGAAGACTTATTACACTTGAGGACTGTGTATCCTCCAGCCGGTTAGGCGTCGCGTTCTGAGCATCCAAGAGTCATTGTGAATTGTTGAGTGAACGAAGTCTGTGAAGGTTTGGAAGTCTCCCTTGAAGACTTACCAGAGTGATTGGGCGAGGACTAAGTGACCTTAGCTCAAGGGGAATAAGGTGAGACACGGTCTTCTGAGTTAAATCTCAGCCTCCCTAACCAGACGTACAGTTGTCACAGCAACTGGAACTGGTCCAACAAATCCTGTGTCCTCAACAAGCAACTGGTTCTATCTCTTCCCTCCTTTACTTTGAGTTTGTCTTCGTGAAGTCATTGCTTATTGTTTTATCCGATTGACTTCATTGCTTGACTACTATTGTTGATTGGCTTCATACTATCTTCCATCCTGATTCTACTACCTAGCTGCTATTAATCTTCAAACATTAATGCTATTGCATACTTGATTATGGCTTGCTTGTTGTAGTTTATCTTCCGCTGCATATCAATTAGGTTGTTTCTATCGTTTGTCTTCGAAACTTTCATGTTTTGAAGACTTTCCTAAAAATCGCCTATTCACCCCCCCTCTAGTCGATAACTAGCACTTTCAATTGGTATCAGAGCAAGGTACTCCCTTGTTCTGTGTGATTCGGTTTAACCACCTGGACTTTCAGCTATGTCGACTGCAGGGATAATCAAGGTCTCCGCTGCTTGCCCCGTGTTCGATGGAACTGAATATCCCTACTGGAAGAATAAGATGTGCATGCATCTTGAAGCCATTGATGTCGACCTCTGGTATGTCGTCAAGAACGGCGTTCCCAAAACTGGTGAAGGTGTCACCCCCACTGATGTCAAGAAGTTCATTCAACTGGACTCGACTGCAAAGAACATCATCTATGGTCATCTGACCAAAGGACAGTATGGTCGTGTGAGTGCTCTGGAAACGTCAAAGCTAGTCTGGGACTGGCTGTCCAACGTCAATGAAGGCGTCTCTACACAGAGAGACCAGAGGATCAGTGTTCTTTGCAATCTCTTCAATCGCTTCAAGAGAAACGACAATGAAAATGTCCAGCTCACGTTTGATCGCCTCACCGACATCACAAATGAGCTTCAGGCTCTCGGCGCCACTGAGATCACCAAGCATGAAATTGTCAAGACACTGCTGAGATCACTTGACACCTCTTTTGACACCCTTTCCCTCATGATACAAGAACGTCTTGACTTCAAGACACTCGATCCGTCTGATATACTTGAGAGGCTCAATACACATGAGTTCCAGCTTTCTGAGAAAAGAGATATTTATGGCCCCAACTATGGCCGAACTCGTGCTTTGAAGGCAAAAGCTGTTTCCTCATCTGAAGAAGAAGAATCTGACTGCGGTTCTGACGATCCTGAAGACATTGGAAAGGAACTTGCCATGCTTGTGAAGAAGTTCCAGAGGTTCACCAAGAAGAAGGGCTTCAGAAAGTCTTCACGATCTAGCTCAAGAAATGATGAAGCTTCCACTATGACAACAAGAAGAGAACCTGCCACAAATGCAAGAAACCTGGTCACTACATATCTGAGTGTCCACAGTGGGACAATGAGAAGAAGAAGAAGAAGAGCAAGGAATATGATTCTGATGACAAGAAGAAGAAGAAATCCTCAAAATCTTCTTCGAAGTCTTCATCATACAAGAAGAGCTCATCTGGCAAGGCTCGTGCTTTTGTTGGCAAGGAAATGGATTCAGAGGAGGAGTCTGCTTCGGAGGAGGCGGAGGTGGAGTCTGGTGAGGAGTCTGACCCTGGCGTTGTAAGTCTGGCTCTAGCCACAGCCTATGTCGCCAAGTCCATCTTCAACACTGAAGACAATGACGTCCACACCAACGCTGAAGCTAATGACAAAGATGATTCTTCTCCCACCTACTGCTTCATGGCACGTGGTGCCAAGGTAAAATCTCGCGATGCTTACTTTCAAACTTCAAATGAAGATGACTCTGATTGTGAATCTAAACCCAGCTACAAAACACTTGCTAAAATTGCAACTGAACAACAAAGGGCTATGGAACATACTCAAAAACTGTTAGACAAAAGCGATGACCTGTTGGACGCGGAAATGACACGTTCACAGTCCTTAGTAGAAGACATAAAAAATCTTCATGCTAAGTACCAAGAACTTGAAAATCTTCAAGCAGAGAATGAGTCACTTCGTGCTCAACAGATCAATCCCGCTCAGGATGGATTCGAACCACCATGTTTAAAATGCATTGGGTGTGATAATGCTACATCTGTTGCTGAATGTTCCACTGCTGCTGCTGTTTCATTGTCTTCAACTACTGATGTGGTTACTAACCCCTCTGCGGAGGATACCACTAGTATTGCTGATGAAAATGCTAGGTTGAAGACATTGCTTGAAACAGGGATGTACAAAAGTTTGAAGGGACATCAGACTCTCTGCGATGTCCTCAAAAAGCAGATTCTGAACCGAAACCCTAGGAAAGAGGGTGTTGGGTTCGAGAGGAAAATGAATGCTGATGGTTCCTACTGGAAGCCTGAGTAGTATCCCAAAACCACATGGGTTGCTGCAAAGGAACCTTCAGTGGATCCATCCACTTTATCTGGATTTACCTGTGCTAATCCTATTATTATTGATGAATCCTTTGATGCAAACTATAAACTGATCAAAAATCAGAATGGTGAAGTGTTTGCCAGGTATATTGGTACTAACTGCAGGAATGGACCTCCTATGAAGAAGATCTGGGTACCCAAAAGCTGCCTTGAGAATCTTCCAGTGAATGTCATCATGACACCACCAGTGAAGAAGACAAACCCCAGACCAAAGACATCATATGGTCCAATGGCTACTTGCGAACACAGGACTCACTTGAGTCACCCTAACGCCAATGTTTTGCAGGGAAATCATACTCAGACTCATGAATATGAGCGTGTGTCTTCAAATCGATATGTTCATAGAACTAAGAACTTCTCTGCTTATTCACATGAGTATCATTCATCTCCTGCAAGGCTATTTGCTAGGGCTTCAAAGCCGAAATTCTCAGATGCTGCACTTAGACTCATTGCTTCTAAGCCACCCCTGAAAATGTGGGTGGTGAAGAAGAACTAACTCTCTTTTGCAGAATGTGGTCTCCAGCCAGCAATCAATGGCGTCCGATATAATTGCTGGGGACCTAAAACATAAAGGGACGCATGATAAAATGACTTACTATGAATTCCACATATGAATCTCTTATTTGTCATACTGTGTGCTAATCTTGATCTAAACTGTGATAATTCATGTGTGTGTAAAATGCTTATGCTTCACAACATACCTTGTGAAGCCTATCCTCCTAATTGCACTGTAGGGCATGTCACCAAAAACTTCTGAATGGATTATTGACAGTGGATGCACTAATCATATGACTGGTGATCAAAGTCTTCTCATGGACTCAACCTTACGTCCATCCGACAAGAGTAAAATCACATTTGCTGACACTGGTAAAGGCAGAGTATTGGGTCTAGGTAGAGTTGCAATCTCAAGGGATCAACACATGGATAAAGTGATGCTTGTTGAATCGCTTGGATTCAACTTAATGTCTGTCTCAATGCTTTGTGACTTAAACATGATTGTGATATTTGGAAAATATTGTTGCCTTGTACTAATGGAATCTGACAAATCTCTAGTCTTTGAAGGGTATAGGAAAGGTGATCTATACATGGTAGATTTCTCAGCAGGTCCAAAACTTGTCGTATGTCTTCTTGCTAAAGCTTTAGAATGCTAGCTCTGGCATCGAAGGCTGGGGCACGCTGGCATGAGGAACTTGCATACTCTCGTCAAAAAGAAGCATGTCATAGGCATCGAAGGTGTCAAGTTCAAGAAAGATCATCTATGTGGTGCCTGCGAAGCTGGAAAGATGACAAGGGCCAAGCATCCCTCGAAGACAATCATGACAACATCTCAACCCTTCGAGCTGCTTCACATGGACTTATTTGGACCTACCCACTACTCCACCCTCACAACAACGGCGTGTCTCTATGGCTTCGTCATTGTTGATGACTACTCAAGATACACATGGGTGCACATAATTCTCTACAAGACTGAAGTACAAGATGTCTTCAGACGATTCGCCAATCGAGCAATGAACAACTATGTTGTCAATATCAAGCATATCAGAAGTGATAACGGCACTGAATTCAAGAACACCAGGCTTGATCTTTATCTGGATACAATGGGAATTACTCATGAATTTTCTGCTCCACACCTCAGCAAAATGGCATTGTAGAGCGCAAGAACAGAACCCTCATCGAGATGGCTCGAACAATGCTTGACGAGTACAAGACACCAAGAAAGTTCTGGCCTGAAGCCATTGATACAGCTTGTCACATCATCAACCGTGTCTACATCCATAAGCTTCTGGGCAAAACATCCTATGAGCTCCTCACTGGCAAGAAGCCAGATGTCAGCTACTTCAGAGTCTTTGGTGCTAGATGTTGGATCAAGGATCCCCATCACAAGTCAAAATTTGAACCCAAAGCTCACGAAGGCTTCATGCTTGGCTATGGAAAGGATTCGCACTCTTACAGAGTCTTCAACCTCTTCCACTACAAAATTGTTGAAACAGTGGATGTGCGATTTGATGAAACCAATGGTTCACAAAGAGAAATTCTGCCAAGTACACTTGATGAAGCTCCTTCCTGTGAATCTATCAAGTTGATGGGAACTAGTGAGATCATGCCCTCTGAAGCACAGCCTGAAGAGGAACTTAGCATCTCTGCACCAAATCAACCTGAAGACAATGCTTAGACCGAAGACAATTCTCCCAATGATGACAATGATCAGCCAGAGCAGAATCTTCGTCCTGTTCATCCTCGTGTTGCAAATGAAATTCAAATAGAGAAGATTATTGACAGCATCAATGCACCTGGTCCGCTCACTCGCTCAAGAGCAACACAGCTAGCAAATTTCTGTGGGCATTTTTCATTTGTGTCAATATCAGAACCCAAGAAAGTTGCTGAAACTTTTATGGAACCTAAATGGATTCAAGCCATGCAAGAAGAACTTCAACAGTTCAAGCTGAATAATGTTTGGGAACTTGTCAAGCGACCTGACCCTCGCAAGCATAACATTATTGGAACAAAGTGGATATATCGAAACAAGCAAGATGAGCATGGTCAAGTCGTCAGAAACAAAGCTCGTCTTGTGGCTCAAGGATATACTCAAGTTGAAGGAATTGACTTCGATGAAACATTTGCTCCTGTTGCTAGGCTTGAAGCTATTCGCATACTGCTAGCCTATGCTAATCATCACAACATCTTGCTATATCAAATGGATGTAAAGAGTGCATTTCTAAATGGCAAGATTGAAGAAGAAGTATATGTTGCACAACCACCTGGCTTTGAAGATCCAAAACATCCTGATATGGTGTACAAACTGAACAAAGCACTGTATGGCCTCAAACAAGCTCCTCGTGCCTGCTATGATACAATCAAAGACTTCCTGAAGAGCAAAGGCTTCAAACCTGGATCTCTCGATCCCACACTCTTCACGAAGACATATGATGGTGAAATGTTTGTGTGCCAAATATATGTGGATGACATAATCTTCGGCTGCACCAACCAGAAGTACAGTGATGAGTTTGGGTACATGATGCAAGAGCAATATCAAATGTCCATGATGGGAGACCTGAAGTTCTTCCTTGGTCTTCAAATTTGTCAGCAACGAAATGGCATCTTCATATCTCAAGAAAAATACCTCAAAGATTGTCTGAAGAAGTTTGGAATGGAAGACTGCAAAGGCTACACGACGCCAATGCTAGCCAAGCACCATCTTGGTCCCGACGACAATGGTAAAGAGTTTGATCAAAAGGTATACCGCTCCATGATTGGTTCTTTGCTTTATTTATGTGCATCTAGGCCAGATATTATGCTTAGTGTTTGCATGTGTGCTCGATTCCAAGCGGCACCAAAGGAATCGCATCACTTAGCTGTGAAGCGAATTCTTCGATATTTGGCTTACACCCCAACACTAGGATTATGGTATCCAAAGGGCTCAAGGTTTGATCTGGTTGGATTCTCGGATGCTGATTATGCTGGTGACAAAGTGGATCGCAAGTCTACATCAGGCACATGTCATTTTCTCGGTCGATCACTTGTCTGTTGGTCTTCAAAGAAGCAGAACTGTGTGTCACTCTCAACTGCTGAATCTGAATACATTGCTGCTGGATCTTGTTGTGCTCAGCTTCTATGGATGAAGCAAACTCTCAAGGACTATGGCATTGATCTAAAGCAAGTCCCTCTCTTCTGCGACAACGAAAGTGCCATCAAGATTGCCAACAATCCAGTCCAGCATTCAAAGACAAACCACATTGAAATACGTCATCACTTTCTCAGAGATCATGTTATGAAGAAAGATATAGATATCATGCACATCAACACTGAAGAGCAACTGGAAGATATCTTCACAAAGCCCTTGGACGAGAAAAGGTTTTGCAAGTTACGGTGTGAGCTAAATATCTTGGAATCCTTGAATGTCCTGTGATCAGGCACACATCCTAACACTTATGCATGTTGATGACTTAGATGTGCAACACACAAAGTAATGTATATCTTCAATCAATGAAGATTTACACTCTGAGTGTGAATACATTAACATGGAATTTGACTTCGGAGCGCCACGATAATTGTGCGCCGTGTCTAGGTCTAATACTTCCTATACGGTGGGTAACGCCACCACCAAATTTCTCTGTTTGAAGTGTTTCACTCATGGCATTATTTTTTCAAAGACTTCACATTCGGTTTGTCTTCAGTTTCTATTTATCCTCATGATTTTCTACGCTGTGATGAGTTGATTGCATATATATATATATATATATATATATATATATATATATATATATATATATATATATATATATATATATATATATACACTAGCGTTCTGTCCTCTACAACATTCACTTATAGCTATGTCTTCATGTTGAATCTTTTGAACTAAGTGAATGTGATCGGACCCTAATCTCTCTATGCTTACTATCTCAAACTCTATCTGTCCAAATCATATGCATTCTAATGAAACTATCGAATGTCTTCTCTGTATCCTTGTCAGCAGAAGACACAGAGACAAACATTAAGTTCTATTTAAATGATTCATCTTTATTGTCTATATCCGGAGAAGCCGGCACAACTCTCCAACATGCCTGGCGGGCGTGGGAACGTGGGACAACTCTATGTATGCTGCATGCTTGCCACGTGTCCCACGGATGTGAACAGACAGGGGCACCTGAGTAATTGCGCTGTGCCGCACAACTACTTATAAAAACGTGTCCCCTGCGGTAAAGAAATCTTTCTTCCACCTCTCCACCTCCGTCAAAACCCTAGTGCCACCGCTAGCTCGCGACGACACCGGCGATGAAGCGCTTAGCTGCCGCAACTTATCCGACGCCGTCCTCACGCCGGCCGCGGACATCTTTCTCTCCGCCGTCGCCGTAGGTGTCCTCCGTCGCCAAGTTAGGGCACGGTGGGCTGAACTGCTCGGTCTCTCATTCTTCCATCTAGCAGTTCTTCGTGCGGTAATTATAACTCTATTTTTACCACCTTTTTGATCTTCATAGATTCATCCTACTTACCGAAAGTGGTTTCTGCCTACTAAATGTTAGATCTATTCTATCTGCATCTCATAATGCCTAGTCTATTCACTTAGATTTCCTATCTAGTTTGATTCCTCACTTGTACTTATTCACGGATTGGTATAAATCTGGAACCAACTCACCACATATAAGTGAATGTCTTCGCATCATGAGGTCAATGTCTTCAAACTGATTTATCTTCAAAATCTTCTGAGAATGCATATGACCTCTTCCCCTTCCCTCGCATCTCTAATGCTGTCACAGGTACATGTCCGTGGGAGAATCCCTTGGTTCTCATAGTCTGCATTCGTTTGCAGAATACTTACAGCATCATATCAATTCTCCTGAAGCCAGTTCCTGCTTGACCAGCAAGCGTAAATCTCTGAAGCCTCTGAACGTATTGAAGCCATTCAGCTTGAAGTTCATGGCTGCAGAAAAATCAGCAAGGAAGGGTGGCAGACAGCGCAGAGGAGGAACATCCAAAGATCTGCCTAATGACCTAGCAGAACTGTACAAGACAGACCCTGAAGAGACTTATCATCAGCGCAAGACACGAATCCAATGGATTCGACGCTATTGGGCTGAAGAATGGTTCAAGTACAAGTTCGTCACCAAGGAATATGCAGAGAAAAATGCTATCAAGAGTCCTTGGGGCGATATTCTCTATCGAGGCCTTCAACCCAAGAACAGAGCTGAAGCCATTGCGCAAGAATTCTATCCTTGCATGGTCTGTGGGCCACAGCCTGAAGAAGCCGACCCATCATCATTGCTCTGGTGTCGTGACGACAATCTCTTCAAGCGCAACTTCCAGTTTGCTGTGTCTTCAGCAAAGGAAAACAAGAAGTCATGGGGATTAGACTTCAATCCTGGTCCCTCTGCTCCCCGTGAGGATGGCACTCGTGAAGCTGAAGAAAATAGAATTGGCCCCTTTGCAAACCTTGATGGCCTCATCTCCTACATCTTGGTACAAGGTGCCAAAGTGGATCATTCTGACAATGAGGCTGATTCTGATGAAGCCCCAGCTCCTCCTTTGAAGCCACAGAAGCAAAAGAAGCTAAAGGCTTCTAAACCCGTACCACCAAAAGCTTCTCGTGCGAAGCCACTGGCCACTGCACCTCCTGAAGCCAGTGTGCAGTCTGAAGATCAATCCCGTATCTCCAAGAAGACGGGGAAGAAAAAGCAACTTGTTAGGCATACTGATCAAGCCCTGACTCCTGCCACTATTCTGTGCGACGATCCCATTGATCTGTCAAGTGATGAAGATCTTGTAGATGATGCTCTTGAGCAGCTGATAAAAAGCAAGGAAGAAGCAGAAATCTTCAACAACTTGCCTCTCTTTGATGTGGCCATCATCCACAACTTCATTGATGAATGGTTTGACACCCCCAATGTTAGCTTTGACGATTTATAGCTTCCCAATGGCCTCAGTGTCGCCTTCAATGGCGCCATTGCTTCAGAGCTAGCTCTTGCTCAGCGAATCGTTGAGCTCAAGAACAAGATTGATTTTGAGAAGGCTCAATTCAAGAAGCAGTGGCCAAGCTCAGTGTTCAAGACGTCAGAAACTTCAAGGTCATGCTGCATGAGCTTAAAGAAGCTTTTCATAAGAAGCGCCAAGAAGCTCAAGGCTCTCGCGAGCATATGAAGAGTTTGGTTGATAAGTGTGTGCTTGCCTACAATGAGGCTGAGAAGCGCAAGTCACTTGGCCGTCCTGGCATTGACCCCAGAATGGCTGCAAAGAAAAAGAAGAAGTTTCCTGCTGATCAGTCTGCGCCTTCAAGCCAAGAAGCTCCACGTATTATCTTCCCAAGTAGCATGACTGGCTCGAAGCCAAAGTTCACCACAACCGCTTCTGAACAGAAGAAAACGAGGGCTGCAGAGGCAGAAGCTCGAAAGAGGAAGAATACCGAAGCCTCTGATGCCGCTCCCTCCAAGAAGAAGCGCAAGACCAAGAAGAATCGGGCTGCTCCCACAGAGCCCCTTTTTGTTGAACCCATCTCAGTGATTCATCATGTATCTGCATCCCAAGAACTTCACATGACTGTGCATGAGCCTGCTTCCACAGAGGCTCCTGAAGCTGAAGATATTCTAGTAGCTGAACCCACCGCTGTTGAAGACATTGGTCATCATGACAATGTTGAAGATGATGAAGTTCTTCCTCAGATCGAATACAATGTGGTATCATCGCCTGTTCATACGAACAGCGAACTCATCAGCATTGGTCGTCCTCTGACGCCAATTGCACAGGATGATTCATGGGCTGATCGCCCGCAAGAACAAGACTCCCCCAGTACTCCCCTACAACAACAACAACAAGCTACCCCCAACGTGCAAGAAGAGGATGAAGACGTTCAGGCTCAGCCAACTCCATCTCCTAAAGTGAAGCCGGCTCTTCGCAGGCTTCGCAGAGGACAAAGGCCTGAAGTCCCTCTGTCGAGCGTTCCAGAAGGAGAAGTGCAACGTTCACCTGTTGCACGGCAAGTACTTTCTGAACCTGCTCCAACTATGAATGTCTCCGAGTCTGAAGCACATGCTGCTGAAGACATTCCGGCTGCATCAGCCGAAGAAAATCAAGAAGAAGTGCGTGTACCAACCCCCCAGTGATTGAAGAAGAAGCAGTTCATGATCAGAACGTGTCTGTGCCCGACCCTCCTGTTCGTCAAGAGGAGGCTGAAAATGTTGAGGCTGCCACCACCAACGTCAATACAGCCAGTGACGTAGTCATGGCTGATGCTAATGTGGAGCCTACACTAACTGTGCCTGAAGCAAATGTGGCTACTGAACCTGAAGTCAATGAGGATGCTGCACCTGAAGCAATGAGGATGCTGCACCTGAAGCCAACATGACAACTGCTCCCGAAGCACCTGTCGTGCAGCCTGCCTCCGATGTTGCCCCTGCTCCTGTTCCGCCTCCAAGGCCTCACACAATTGAGCAAGCATACAGTCATGGTCAGCTCACTACTGTCCGATGGCCCGTTCTGGTGCCTCCACCCTCTGCCTCAGGACCGCAATTTGACTATCATATTGAGCATAGGCCTCAGGTGCAGAAGCCAAAACCCAGGTTGCCAAGGTTTCCAGGTACTGCCAACTCCCCCGGGTCCTTCAATGCTAATGGCTTCAAAAGCCACAATACCTTCTTTGACAGCGCCAAGAACCCCTACTCCAAGCCAAGAATATCATCAGATAGGTTCTGGAGCTATCAACAGAGAAGCTATTACTCATGCCTGTTATATGATCAAGGGCGCATTTTCCCTCATATGCGCCTTGACACTGAAGCCATTGCTGGACTGCCATGCTTACAAGAAGCACTTGATTGCTTTCGAGATGCTGGTCTGCTCCACTTTGTGACAGATAAAGAACATTGGAATGAAGAGCTATTGCTTCAATTCTATGCCACTCTGCACATTCGCGGCTACAACAGAGACATCAAGACATGGGTTCTCGAGTGGATGACTGGAAATGTTCATCATGAAGCCAAAGCTATGGACATCATCGAGCTTACAGGGCTAGCCACTCCTGGAGAACTGTATGAACCTGACTGTCAGCTACACCGCAATGCTGTAGAGAGCATCTTTCATAAGCCAGAACCCAATATGAGCCAGATGCTGAGCATGATGAAGCCTTTGCCATCTGACGCTGAATATCCCACACATTTCTTTGTTGAAGACCTTGAGTATCTGCCTCGAATCATATATCATATCATTAGGCGAACTCTATGGCCAGTCAAGGGACACTCATCAGCGGCCAAGCTTGAAGGAACTATGAAGATTTGGTCTTCTATATTCTCAATGGCATCAGCTTCAACACTCAGGAATTCTTCATAAGACAACTTGCTGCCTCCGGTTCTGATCTCTTTGGTCTGAAGTTTTATGCTCCATGGGTCATGCGCCTTATCAAGCGCCACTCTACTGTCAACTATCAACCCTCTGCTCGCAATCATATAATATTTCTACCAGAAGTTGATATGTCAGTTGATACTATATATTCTGACCCTGCCAAGATGTCGTTTTGTCTTCAGAACATCGAGCACCAAAGCTTCACTCAGCCTATTGAAGGTGTTCAAGCAGCAACACGAATCTATCCATTTGATGGTAACACTCGTCTGCCTCACAGAGCGCCCACTGAAGCCACTGAAAGCACCATTGCCCAAAGGCCTCGCAAGCGTTCTCGCGTTCTCAATGACAGAGAACTTCTTGTGGCCCTTCATCAGAAACAGGATAAACATCACTTTTGGCTCAAGAGACAGATGCAAAGCCTCTTGGTGGATGTCAATCGCATTCGCAACCTTGCCACCAAGAATGCCTTTGTTGCTCATGAAACTTGCCGGAGATCATGGAAGAGTTTGACCCTGCTTAGTGCTGAAGCAGATCTTCAAGACGATGGCTTCAATGAAAGATTTCAGTTTGACTCCACTCCTCCACGGAATGCTGTCTTACGAAGAACTCCATCTCTTGAAGACTTTGAATATTCCTCCTCCGCGGCAAGAGTTAATGCCAGAGTGATCGATGATGAAGATGACGCTACTTCACCACCTCCAACTACTGCGCGCATCGACACTACACCAAGTTCCTCTGCACCGCCACCCAACGACAACAACCCTGCTGCTTCACCTACTCATCAAGAAGACGAGTAAATGCTCTATGTCTTCAAACCTTTTTGGTCATTACTGACAAAAGGGGGAGAAGCATATGAGCTGATAGTCTTCAAGCGGGTTCATATGGGCGGTTGCATTATATTTTGCTGCGTGCTTACAACTCTTGCATTTTGATACATTTGGTTCTTTGAGTTGTAACACCTAAACTTGATGGTCGTATGCTACTTCTGCTACGTGTTTGCTTTACTCTGATGCGATGATAACTTCCGCACTTAGATCATCCTGCAGACGTCCATTTTTCATTATGCATGTCATTCTACTTGTTATATCATTTCATGCATGATGAATTATCTTCATAAGTTGAAGTGGATATCCATAAGTACAACCTGCCATGTGCATTTGCAATCCAAAAGCAAATTATTAATATGCACATCTTCAGGGGGAGCCCTTGCTACTTATGAAGACAATTCCTATCCTTACAATTTCACATACTTTATCCCCGTTTAAAACTTCAACCAGTTTTTCATCAATCACCAAAAAGGGGGAGATTGTAAGTGCATCTAGTGCCACCCCTAGTTGGTTTTGGAGTATTGACGACAAAGTTGGTTGAGGGACTAATGCGTTTGTGAGAATTGCAGGATAACGCAGGTAGTGTCCCTCATTGATTCGGTTTACCTACCGAAGATGACCCCTAAAAATGTATGAAGACATTGAAGACAATGGTGGTATGAGAAGATATTCATATTGAAGACTATGACATGAGAAGACATTACGTGAAGACAATGGAGCGTGAAGACTGTGTGGTTTCGTCGTTTCCTTTCTTCTTTGTTGAGTCATAGGAACCACCGTACTGTTAAGTGGGGTCCAAGTGAACTAACCACCGTACTGTTAAGTGGGGTCCAAGTGAACTAAGTCAGAGTGACTGAAATGATGCTCAACCCAAATCCTATGTCTTCGAGCAAAGACAATGAGAGCAAATCTTATCCAGAGTTGGATGAGTCAGCTTTGCTTGTAGCCCAAGTAAAGTTGCCGTGTCTGTTTGAAATCTGACCGTTGGAACACGTGTCAGCTCCTTAGTGACCCAGGGTCATTTTGGACAAATCAGGTCGGGTTGCCTGGTGGCTATAAATAGCCCACCCCCTACACCATAAATTGGTGGCTGCTCAGAGTTTGAATACAGATTTTGTCGTTTGAGAGCAACCCACCTCGAAGCATTTGAGAGAGAGAAATCCTTGCGAGGACAAAGCCCAAACACCCAGAGCCAAAGAGTGTTAAGCATCACTGAAGTCTTTCTGTCTGTGTGACCTAAAGACTTATTACACTTGAGGATTGTGTATCCTCCAGCCGGTTAGGTGTCGCGTTCTGAGCATCCAAGAGTCATTGTGGATTGCCGAGTGAACGAAGTCTGTGAAGGTTTGGAAGTCTCCCTTGAAGACTTACCAGAGTGATTGGGCGAGGACTAAGTGACCTTAGCTCAAGGGGAATAAGGTGAAGACACGGTCTTCTGAGTTAAATCTCAGCCTCCCTAACCAGACGTATAGTTGTAACAGCAACTGGAACTGGTCCAACAAATCCTGTGTCCTCAACAAGCAACTGGTTCTATCTCTTCCCTCCTTTACTTTGAGTTTGTCTTTGTGAAGTCATTGCTTATTGTTTTATCCGATTGACTTCATTGCTTGACTACTATTGTTGATTGGCTTCATACTATCTTCCATCCTGATCCTACTACCTAGCTGCTATTAATCTTCAAACGTTAATGCTATTGCATACTTGATTATGGCTTGCTTGTTGTAGTTTATCTTCCGCTGCATATCAATTAGGTTGTTTCTATCGTTTGTCTTTGAAACTTTCATGTTTTGAAGACTTTCCTAAAAATCGCCTATTCACCCCCCCCCTCTAGTCGATAACTAGCACTTTCACAAGGGAGCAGATCCTCCTCGGGATCGCTGCAGCAGCAGCCTGGTGGCGCATCTTCCATGGGATCTGCACTATAGGAGCGGGCCAGCACGCCGGAATCCGGGTCTGCTCCACCCACCCATGACATCGATAGTGCCAGCCACCCAAGCGTCGACCCGCGGGTGTCTCCCATTCACGCTGCGCCCGGCTCCGCCACGGGCAAATCCACAACTGCCACGTGGCTCATGGCTCGGTGGCCAACCAATGCGACGCGCTGCTACGCTCGGCGCCCCGCGCTGACCGCGTCTGACTCAGGTGCAGCATCAGGCGTGCCTCCAACGGTCCGATCGGACAAATCAACGCATCATGATGGCGTGTCGGCTGGGCCTGGCTCGAGATCCTCTACGCCATCTTCATCACCTGTGCCTCTGCGATCAGCCATGGAAAATCCTCTAGCGCGCCTATCCGAGCGAGCCGTATCAACCTCGGGATCTGCCGCTGCAGGGGGTGCTCATGGATCTTCTGTGGTCGTCCTTGCTGTTGCACCTTCTACACCACGAACACGGCTACAAAAAGGGGTACTCCAACCTGTAAATTACAAAAATATTACCAAATTTGGTTTGGCTTGTTCCACATGTGAACCTGGTACACTTCAAGAGGCACTGGGTAATGCAACATGGAAAAAGGCTATGGAGGAAGAACACATAACACTGCAGAAAAACAAGACCTGACATCTAGTTTCCCCACAGTAAGGTAAATACTTGATTGACTGCAAGTGGATTTTCAGAATCAAAAGAATATCTGATGGAACTATTGATTGCTATAAAGCTAGCTTGGTTGCAAAAGGTTTTAAGCAAAGATATGGTTTGGACTATGAAGATACTTTTAGTCCAGTAGTAAAAGCTTCCACCATTCGCCTTGTTTTGTCTATTGTTGTTTCCAGGGGATGGAGCCTTAGACAACTAGATGTGCAGAATGCGTTTCTTCATGGTGTTCTGAAAGAGGACGTCTACATGAAACAACCTCCTAGGTTTGAAAATAAGTAGTTCCCCTCACATGTGTGCAAACTTGATAAAACTATATATGGTCTGAAGCAGGCCCCCAGAGCATGGTAGTCACGTCTTAGTCACAAACTGCAAGCACTTGGGTTTACCCCCTCCAAGGCTGACACCTCACTGTTCATTTATAGTAAAATGAGCAAACAAACACACAAAAATCTGTCTATATATATTTGATTCACAAAAATGTTAGGGCATCTCCAACACCAACCCGTAAAATTCCCCCTGTTAAATATACTATATGTGTCATGTTCTGTACTCAGAGGAGATTGTAGGTAGTACTAGTAGAGATATACATTGGCTATTTAACTTAGACTTATCTCATGTAACCGGTTGTATCTCTTCTCTATTCCTTGTCTCCCAAATATGTAATCTCAACAACTTGTACGCATATACCAGAGTTAAGCGCCTAGCTATATAAACACGCACCCGTCGCCCTCGGTAGGGTACCACATTTTCCCTAAACTTTCCACACACCCCACGTCCGTTCGCAGATAGGGGGACCAGTCTGCGGACACGGATGCGAGATGACGCCATCCAACCGTAGCCACATACATTTTCACAACAACTTGAACCAACCAGATGAAATTCGTTCAAACAAGTTCGGATTTCATATAAACAGATTAGATTTCATATAAACATGACAGATTTCATTACAAATACATCAAAGCGATATTAGGTGGGCTCTGGAGTATAATTAATACCTAACTAAATGATTGTCGGCACCCGTTCCCTGTGTCCGGCCATGAACCAAGAGAACGAAAGCTTCACCTTTTCCAGCTATGCCTCGGCGTTCTTCAGCTCCGCCTCCGTAACCTCCTCCTCCTAAGCCCCGGGAACTGAAGTTGTCCGCCTCCATGTCACCACCAAGCAACTAATCGTCTGAAGATGGTGAGCCCACCAAGCTTGGCGTCGACGGCAGGGGAGGAGCAGTGGCCTTCCTGGGACACGAGCGGCAGCGACCTACTGTGCACTACTCTTCCCTGCTGCCAGCGGCACCCGCGGGCGTACCGACTTCTTCGTGGTCGTGGCGCCGAGGCGTGGCCTCCTTGTTGCGTTTGTCGCTGTACAATACCTCGCCCGCCTCATCGTCGCACTCCTTGCTAGCGGTCGCCACCTCCTCCACCCACTGCTGGTACCGCCAGCGAGTGAGGTGGATCTCGCAAGCGGAGCAGCAGGACTCGAGCAGCGCCTCCTGCTCCGCCAGGTCTATGTCCGGTGCGACCGCCCTGCCAGCGACGACCTACTCCTCTGCCTGCAAATGTTCCTGGAGAAGGCTATGGTTGTAGTTGGCGTCGCCTGCGCCTCTTGCAACTAGTCCTCCCGCTCCTCTCACACCATGCCCATATAAATGGGCACGAGCCTCACGGATGGTCATGGTGTGATGCACCGGTGAGGATCGAGCTAAGAAGAAGGGTGCCGCGAAGGAAGAGGAGGGTGGCGCTGGCTCGTTGTCGGAGGCGTCCTCCATTTCCACGTAGTCGGAGGAGGCATTCTCCCACTGCATACCGGCCTGCCAGTCAGCAGCAATGGTGGCCATGGCCTTCTTCTGCTCGGTCATCACCCTATCCCATAGAGGTTTGGTTGCGGAGGGATCCATGGCGGGGAGTGGTGCGGAGAGGGATGACTGTGGCTATGGTCTGGGCACCGGGGCAGCAGTTTATATAGCACTAGTGGGCGACAGAGGGACGGACGGGTGGCGCCAGAGGAGACGCCTCGGCAACCGCATGCCATCAATGCGGGTGACAGACGGATGAAAGGGCGGCCGTCGCGTCATTTGAATGCGCAGCAGTCGCCTGCACCGGGAAGCGGCACGAGCGGCACTCTCTCGGTCGGCATGTCGCTTCAATGCCGGTGCCAGTGAACAATCGCGTCCGCTTTGGCTGGGCATGAATGCGGGGGCTGGCATTCTGGAGCGACGCTAACCTAAATCGCGCGGGGGTGAGGGATTTTGGTGGGCCAGGGCAGTCATAAACAGGCTTAGGATTGGTCCGGACTCTCGCAGACCTCTACCACGTTTGTCTCCGGTTTGCGGGAGAAATTATGTCTGGACAGTGTCGCGGACGGATACAGACCGGCATTGGATGGCTTCTATGGTTCAGACCGCACAATCCGGACGATTGCGGGAGGTTAGCGAGTCGGCGTTGAAGATGCCCTTAGAACATCTTATATTCGTGAACGGAGGAAGTACTCATATAATCCCTCTGTTTCTTTATATAAGATATTTTTATAAAATTCCACATTGTAAGATGCATTCCTTCTAATTTCTCACAGTTTTGTTTTTAGCCCTCCGAAAAAGGGTAGTATATCTCCCCCTGGTTGCATGTATAACTCCTTATAGAGAAAAAAGGAAAGCATCTCTCTCCTGATTACGTGTATCTCTTCCTTTCCTAGGCTAAATAATTTATTTGTTGATAAGCAACTAATTAGCCAAAAGTAATTTCATCATAGATTGTCTATAATTATGTGCCTTGGTCATCATGTCAAAAATAGTACACCTTACATAAAGGAATGAATGGACTAATAGAGTTGGCCATATGGTTGGCTATTAAGAGAAACTCCAATAGTTTGCCTATAATTTAGGGGAATTTTTCTAGGAGAACCTTTGTCAGTTCCCCTAAACTTCTCCACCTAAAATCACAATTCTCATATTTTCAATAAACATAAATACAAATGGCACATGCATATATCTAATATCATCATAATAATTCAAAGAATACTACATCAAACTCTAATATATACTTGATAAAAATTTCAAAGCAACATTATATGCAATTTAGTTTGACATTCAAATTTAATTTCAAACATAGCTGATGGTTCAAAAAAATGCAAATGGAACATAGTACGAAGTTTATTTACCATGAAGTGCCAAGATGCTCAACTGGATCATCTCAGAGTTGTTCATGACCAGCGCGTTGATGCATTTTAAGAAATTTTTGCAATCGTCGTTCATCATTCTCTGGCTGAACTGGTATGGAAGTTTCCCTCATTTTCATAGCAATAGTCAGGCGGCTATTCACTCTCATCCTCTACGATCATGTTATGCAACATCACATGGTCATGAAGTGCCACAAGTCTTTATGATGCCAAAAACATGCAAGACCATGTCGCAAAACGAGCTTGGAGAACCCTAAATGCCCGCTCGACATCGTTTCTACATGCTTCTTGTTTCCTAGTAAGGTGAGTATTCTTGTTACCTTGTGGGTTTGATATTGTCTTCAAAAAAATTGCCCATGTCGGATATATTCCATCAGCAAGATAGTTGCCCATGTCGGATATATTTCATTTCAAAATTCACTGGAGGTGCCTCTCCAACAGAAAGACTTGAAAACATATGAGATCTTTGCAAAACATCCATACCATCGTTAGATCCTGACAATCCAAAATGCCTATGCCAAATCCACATGTCATTTCATGACATAGCTTCTAGAATTATATTTGCATCTTTACATTTTCCTTTGAATTCTCCATGCAATGTCGTAGGGAAAAGCTTCCACTTACAATGCATGCAATTGATCCAAGCATTTCTGGAAAGCCTTTTGATGCACCCATCTCAAGAAGTCTTGCAGTCTCCTCTTCATTTCGAGTTCGAAGATATTCTTCTCCACGTATCTCAATGATGGACTTCAAACTCTCAATGCAAGTCCTCTCTACCATCATAGTCCAATTGTCAATAGAATCAGTTCAACATGTCGCATGCAAGCATTCTCGTGGTCGCATTTTTTCAAACTATTGTGACCTTGTTGACTAGTTGCATTTCTTTTTTGTCTAAAGAACATGCAGTGTTCTTTGACAGCACACGCAGTGCATAAGAACAACCTCATTGACATTCAAAATCTTCTCCTAGAAGTTTTTGCACCATATACCGACTTCTCACGAAAGTAGTCATCCAGTAGCTTGACGTGACCAACTTGGTTGTTTCGGCAGAGTACTAGATGACAAGACACTGAACCTCTTCACTCTGGCTTCTTGTTTGCCATCATGTCTACATACATATACATCACAAGATCAATCTCTTCATTCTCTTCCAAAGATGAGTCTCCGAAAAAAGATTGGACAAGAGCGTTCATCTATAATCAATAAGAAAACTATGATCAAACACATTGTCACACAAAAAAATTCAAAACATAAAAAAATGGGTGAACAACTTTTTTGAAAACCTTTATCATGTCGGTTTCTTGAGCTACGACTTGGACGCAGAGGCCGGAACGGGGTAGCATAGGAGGCGGCAGAGGGGATGAGGTGAGGCAGCAGAGGAGGAGATGTGCGACAAGGGACAATGGCGCACCCGGGCCGTGGCTGCAGCCATGGGCGGCACATCAGGATTGTGACAAATGCCAGTGCCGCACCCGGCATGTGGCAGCAACCGACAACAGCACAGGATCCTGGCATGGCGGCAGCGCCTCGGTGGCGTGACTAGGGTGCGATGGCATGGGGTGTGACATGCGTGGTAATTGCTAAAAATTTAGTCTGCTGATTTTTTTTAAAAGAAGATGATTTCCCCGTAAACATGCTGGGAGACGGGCCAGTTTTACGGGATCCTTTAAAGTTATGCCCACTTTACAGGAACTGTTGAAGAGGCTATTTTGCCCCCCAACTTTCCGTAAACGGCGGATATTTTAGAGGGAGTTGTTGGAGATGCTCTATGGCTGGTCACAATGGCAGTATCTGATGTCATGCAAGTGAACAAGGTTTAGTTGTAGACTTTTCGAAATAAGAGCACGTGAATTGCACTTTCTCTCTTGTAGCGATTCATACTATCATGACTGCAAGTTAGTTGCGACTCAAAGCAAAGCAGAAATTGAAGTTTAACATGTTGCGAGGTTGTTGTGAACACAGTAATAAAGTGAACTTGTTTTTTTGGTTCTATATGATTTGTTTGGCTTTGATGACTAATATTTTTGTACCAAGTAATAAATTTTGGTCATGTCACCCTGATATGTTTGGAATGAAAATATCATCTCTAATAATATTGCCGGTTAGGGCGGGGTGTGGGTTGGGGTGGCAGCCCTCCCTCCCGGCTCTGGTCATTCTCGACGGCTGGTGGTGGTTGAGTCTCGCGAAGTGGGGTGTGAGGAGGAAGCTGGGTGGCAGCCGCGAGCTGTGGCCATGGCGTCTTGGTCATGGTGGTGGCCAGGAATGGTTCATTCAATGAATACCGTCCCGGTTGGAGTCCCGGTGTGTGCACTGGCATCTCACTCGTAGCTTGAGGTGTTGTTGTGGATATTGACACGGTTGAGCTAAGTGGTCGATGACTGAGGGTGCAAGGCACAACGGGAATGGCTCCGACAATCTCCACGCTCACAGGTGGTCCAAATCCGCAGGCCTCGGTAGGAATGTGAAAGTTTTGGGCAAAATCCTTGACCCGACTCTGTCGGTGCCATCAACAACAGTGTTTTCAAGTATCGTTTCCCTCTTTGGAGGTGTTGTCGTGGAACTCATCTTCCTCTATGAGAGGCTTGGATTCTTCAAGTGAAAACCTAAGCTCCGGGTGGTTTTCGGAGCGGCGACAGCGGCATCTTGATTGTTTCCCCCCAAGGGGCGTTGCTTGGAAGAGCTAGCTTGTGCTTAATCCTATGGTTTTCTCTAGCGTCGGGTTTGGTCGACGTCGGAGCAGCGACCCCAGACGGCTGATGTTGCGCCGAGGCGGCGGCCTCGAAAATTGATGCGTAATGCCGCTCCACGGTGCGGGGCAGCGGCTTGGCCTTCGCTTTAGTGGTAATCTTGGACCACTTGTATGGCAGGTTTGTCGGCTCGGTCGACGCGCCCGGCGGGGGCGGTTGGATGGTACATCGGGGCGGCAACCCCGAATGTGGTGAGACATTCGTGGTCTGCGTGCGGTTTTCCTGAGTAGCGTGGGCCACAAGCATTTGGAGCATGCATCTTTCCAGCTCGAGAGCGTGCCGGTGGCATGTCCGGGTGGCAACCCCAAATGTGGTGCAGCGTTCGTGGTCTGCGTGTGTTGCCTTGAGCAGCGTGGGCTACAAGCATTCGGGTCGTCCTTCCTGGAAACTTGGGTGTGGGCGGTGGCATGTTGAGGCGGCGGCCCCGGAAGGTGGTGTTGGTGGGCTACGCAGGACGCGGCGTGGAGGATGGAGGTCGGGGCGGCGGCCTCGATACGGCGTCGAGCGTGTTTGACCTTGTGTCGTGTGGGAAAGAAGGTTGCTCTCGACGTCGGTGTTGGCATCAAGGCTTATGTGGCAACGATGGGCGGGGGGGCAATGTCGGAGACGCGACAATGGTTGCGGTAGTAGGTTCTTCTCTGATGTGTCTGTGGGATTGCCTAAGCAGGTTTGTTGCTATGAAGTCGAAGCTGCAATGGCAGGGCCAGGTGGCATACGATGACGGGCAGTAGGTGGCTCATTCGGATTCGGTGATATTTTGTGTCGCCATCAGTACCTAGTTCTCCCTCCCCGTTCTTCGTCAGAGTCGGTGTTGCGTTGTCTAGACACAGGTGGCTGAGTCCTGGTGCGGATTATCATATAACTCCACACGACCATTGTAGTGTGGGTTGAATCGATGATCGCCTACGACGAAGTCGGACTCGTTTGCTCAGGGTTTAGGGATGATGACGATGTATGTGCGTTCGGAGGCCCTCTTATGAATGGTGTGCGTGGGGTATCTTGTGTGTGCCGCTCAGCGGTTGTGATGATTTTGCGCCCAGTTTTTTATAATTAACTGTGCAATCAGGTTTTTGATCAGTTTTCTCTAATTAACCGAGTAACTCTTTTCTTCTTAATGAATGGGAATCATGTCATTTTGAAAAGAAAAAAATTGTCGCGTGTACCTGAGAACGCGGAGCCGCGGCGCTCTGCGGAGGCTTGCCCTTGACAACAAAAGGTCATTCAGCTGCACAACTGCGTACCGTTAGCAATTTGCTGCAGACACGAGCACAAACGCACAAAGAAGTCCACTCATGATGAGCGCGTCATGTATTATGTTTGTACCATTCCTTCTGGGTCAGCGTCCAATCATGGGTTTGAGCGTTGGTTCTGCTCAGGCCAAGTTGCTTTGTTTCCCAGTCTCACAGGTCACCAAACTTGTCCTCATTTTCATTTCCAAATAAACTACTCCTACTTATTTTCAAGCAATCATTCACGGCCATGCTTTGCCTACCTTGTACTCTAGTGTTGTTGCGCTCCAAGTCTCCGTCTGAAGTTTTCCCCTCTCCATCCATCTCTTTTTGTGGCATGTCGCCATATCTCATTTCTGTGGTCAACATGCTTAATTATGATCTAATCCGACCCCAAGCGAAGCAACCCATCCCAATGGGCGGGGCAAGACCACACGAGAGGGCGACCGATTTGTGCCGTGCAATGATGGGCCATTTGCCCCGTCCAAGGTTTCATGTGGCACCCCACTGAAAATTTGCCAGATCTTTGGCAATCATTCAATCAAGTTGTGGGGTCTGCGTAGAATCCATTGCCGAGATAAACCATGGATTAGGGGCCGATTAAAAAGCTAAATGGTTTGTTATATAGCTAACCACTCATTGATGAACTCAGTCTCCAACGGCAACATGTAAATTTTCTCCCGCATCCGCCCGTGGACAGGGGACCAGTCCGCGGATATGGATGCGGAAGGACGACATCCAACGCTAGCCGCATACATTTCAAGTTTTTTTTCCAATAAACCGGATGAAATTCATGCAAACACAACCGAATTTCATACAAACATGACGGATTTCAGTACATTTTGAACAACAGAAAAAAAGACCCGCCCCTAAACCTATCATACAGTGGCGGTGTCCGGCGTCCAAGCCCGTCTCGTCCTCCATCCGCTGCCTCCATGAGTATCGGTGATAAGACCGATGAAGTAAAGATGCGGTCTCTGGCGAGGAAGAGTAGAACACAGGAGACGGATTGGCCCACATGGGACACAAGGCACCGCCGCTTCCCGTGCCCTACTCATCCTCAGAGGAGTCCGCGACATATCCGTCGTTCGGTGGACGTGAGGTCCACGATGAAACAGGTGGCTCGAGCGTTGTCTTTGTCCTACCGGGTCGGCTGATGGTTCGTCGGCGGCGCGTAGGAGGCGCAGCTGGCGTTGTTCTCCTCCGCGGTCACCTGTAGCTGCGCCTCCGTGGTGGCCGCTTCCTAGCGAGAAGCGGCTTGAGCACGGACACATTGTAGATGGCACGCTGCTCCGCCACGAAGTTGGGGTTTGCCGCGGCCATGGCCGCCACGGCCTCCTTGCTCACGTACTCACCATAGATCTGGTTCTCCGCAAGCCGGTGCTGCTTCAGGAGGAACAGGTTGTACCACTGTTCCTCCTGCGCCTGCTGGAACACCGACAGAGGCGTCGGCGCAGGCTGCACCTCCGCCATGGCGGCGTTGAAGTGCGCATGTGCCTGCTCCATGGTGAAGTCGGCATGCACAGGAGGCACGGGAGCTAGGGCGAAGTCGTCAGAGCCTGTCCCCATCATGGTGTCGTCCTCGTCGTCGGAGACCTCGGGCGAGCTGACCGGCAAGCCTGCCTCGATCCGCCTAGTACGGCGGCTATGCCAGGCGGCGGCAAGGCTGGCCACCGTGTGCTTCATCTCTCGCGACAGACTGTCCCACAGTGCTCTTCCGCTGGCGGTCATGACGGATGTGGAGGAAAGGAGTAGGATGTGGAGCGGATGTGTTGTGCTATGGAGATAGCCGGGAGTGGCTGCCCTTAAATAGCTGATTCTGGTGAGGCCAGGCGTCAATGCGGGAAGCCGCAGTGGGTTTCTTGGCCAGCGAGCTTGCTTAATGGCGGCATACACACAGACGGGGCATTGAACGGGCGTGGTAGATATCTGTACCGTCCAGTCACGCTTCTCTGGCATTGAACAGGTGCGGACACGGTAGATGTGTCATTGGTGGCACCTTCGGCCAGCACGCCACTTCAATGGCGGAGGCAATGAGAGGTCACGTTCGTCGTGAGCCGTCTTCAATGTTGAGCAGTGCACTCTACAGCGACACGAATGCGGGCAACTGGCGTCGGGCGGAAACGCGCGCTGGCGAGGGAGGAGGGTTTTTGGTGGGCCAGGACGGTCAGAAGCGGGCGTGGAATTGGTACGGACTCCCGCAAACCTCATCATGTTTGTCTTTGGTTTGCGGGAGAAATCGTGTCCAAACCTCTCCACGGACCGATACAGGATCGCGTTGGATGACTTCCGCGGTTTGGATGGTTGCGGGAGGTTTGCGGATCCATCTTGAAGATGCCATAACAAATTTATGAAAGATGTCTCCGTGGTAACCACTATGTACTTTTTTTGTTATGAAAAGTAATGAAAAGGGAAATAGCCCAGTTCAGAAACAAATTGTGTACAAAATACCTCTCCATCAACCTATATGCATACCCAGGTAAATAGAACTACTATACATATATTCCACGAGAGGATGCATGCGGCCCAATAAGAAAGTCTGGCAAAAAATCATGAAATAAAAAACGACAAATCGGCAACAGTAGAGTTTTATAGACCAACACTATGCCTATGTCGATGGAGGTGGTGGATCGATCGGAAGGCTATGTTGTCATCCATGTTGGGAAAAAACCTCCATAGCCACCTGCTCCAATCACATACACACGGCCTTGAATAACGGTTGGTCCTCCGGGCGTTGTAACATATACTACGGACTTAGCGATTGAGTACACCGGAAAATAACCTGCAGAGGAGAAGCATTTTTTGTTAAAAACCAAATCGTTTCTACATAGCCGAAGCAACCAAAATAAGGCATACACTCCCACCCTTATTAGTGTTTTGAACCTATTTGAAATATCGTCCAACCAATGACCAAAAATAATGGCAACACTTGTGGGCGTATACATATTTGACGCTATTTGGATGACTGACCACGTAGAACATACTCCCTCCGTTCGGAATTACTTGTCGTAGAAATGGATGTATCTAGACATTTTTTAGTTCTAGATACATCCATTTCTGCGACAAGTAATTCGGAACGGATGGAGTACAAACTTGCATTGGAAAGGAGGTGTTTGATTGTCTCGTCATGAGAACAAAAACAACACTTCTTACTCCCTTGCCAGTTGCGTCGTGCGAGGTTGTCTTCGGTTAACACAACTCCCATGCGAAGATACCACACAAAAAATTTCACTTTTACTGGAACTTTGGACTTCCAAATTTTCTTGTCATTACCCACTGGTACCTCAGGATGTGTGAGCGCACGGTACATAAAGTCTATAGTGAAAGACCCTGATGTAGTAAGGTTCTAGCGAAACACATCCCGACCTTGTGTCAGGTTAACGGAATCCAGCCAGGATAAAATATTATGCCATGACACAAGACGGGGGCCAACCAAATCCCGCCTGAATGAAATATTCGACGGTGATGAACTGAGTGCCTATACAATAGTATTTTTCTTATCGCGAGCAATGTTGTATAAGGTTGGATATTGTTCTTGGAGACTGGCATTGCCTAGCCAGATGTCTTCCCAAAAAGAATCTCCGACCCGTCCTGTATCGCGAAAGACCCAAAGCGAAACAGTGTTTATTTGCCGCCATTAGGCCTACCCAAACATGTGACCAGGTCTCCAGAATGCCTGGGACACCGCCTTTTGGCCTAGATACTTGTTGCGCAACATGGTTTGCCAAACTCCATCCTCGGTAAGAAGTTTGAACAACCATTTACTAAGTAGGGCCTCAGTTTTGACCTGCAAGTCATGAATTCCAAGGCCGCCTTGGTCTTTCGGCCTACAAACCACACTCCATTTGGCCAGCCTGTATTTTTTCTTTTTACCATCTCCTTGCCAAAAGAATCTGGATCTAAAATAGTCCAGTCTTTGTAGGACCCCCTTCGGGAGTTGGAACAAAGAAAGCATATAGAGAACCATATTTGTGAGGACAGAGTTAATCAAAACCAACCGTCCTCCAACTAAGAGTAGTTTGCCTTTCCAACTTCTCAACCGCTTCTCTAGACGCTCCACTACATGCTTTCACTCCGCAATGATTAGGCGCCGATAATGAATCCATATTCCCAGATATTTAATCAGGAATTGGCCATGTGCGCAACCAAATAGGTCAGCATAATCGACCGCCGCCTCTACGACTTCTTCTCCAAAGCAAAACAATGCGCTTTTATGGAAGTTTATTTTGAGACCCGACATTTGCTCAAATGCTGAAAGCAAGAGTTTCAGGTTTCGAGCCTTGTCCAGATCATGTTCCATGAAAGGAATTGTGTCATCGGCGTATTGTAAGATAGAGAGGCCACCATCCACAAGGTGTGGCACTACTCCTGCAATTTGGTCGTCCTTCTTTGTGCGCTCAATCAGAATAGATAACATGTCAGCGACAATGTTAAATAACATTGGGGACATGGGGTCACCCTGCCATAATCTTTTTTTGTCTGAAAGTAATGGCCCACATCATCATTGACGTTGATGGGCACACTACCTCCGGTTACAAAACGGTGGATTCACTAGTGCCATTTATCAGAGAAACCTTTCATCCTTAGGGCCTGTTGAAGGAAATACCACTTGACCTTATCATAGGACTTTTCAAAGTCAATTTTGAATATCACTCCCCTCATGTTTTTTCGGTGCATCTCATGAACGGTATTGTCGGTGTCAAAACCGGCGGATCTCGGGTAGGGGGTCCCGAACTGTGCGTCTAGGCGGATGGTAACAGGAGACAAGGGACACGGTGTTTTTACCCAGGTTCGGGCCCTCTCGATGGAGGTAAAACCCTACTCCTGCTTGATTAATATTGATGATATGGATAGTACAAGAGTTGATCTACCACGAGATCAGAGAGGCTAAACCCTAGAAGCTAGCCTATGGTATGATTGTTGTTCATCCTACGGATTAAAACTCTCCGGTTTATATAGACACCGGAGAGGGCTAGGGTTACATAGAGTCGGTTACAATGGGAGGAGATCTTCATATCGAATCGCCAAGCTTGCCTTCCACGCCAAGGAAAGTCCTATCCGGACACGGGACGAAGTCTTCAATCTTGTATCTTCATAGTCCGGGAGTCCGGCCAAAGGTCATAGTCCGGCCATCCACCCCCTAATCAAGGACTCCCTCAGGTCTCATGTAGGATTACTACAACACCTAGTATATTTCGTCCTTGCATGAAGGTTGTTTGAGATGGATGGACAACATGGTCAGTTATCGAGTTTAACCCATCCATAGCCACTTCGGTGAAAATCTTGAAGCTGACATTAAGGAGGCATATGGGTCTGAACTGCTAAATCCGTTCAGCCTCCTTAATCTTCGGCAACAAAACAATCTCGCCAAAGTTTAGCCTGAATAGGTCAAGTCGATCAGCATGAAGACAATTGAATAACTCCAAAAGGTCAGCCTTGACGATATCCCAGAAATTCTGATAGAATTCTACAGGGAAACCATCAGGGCCTGGAGCTTTGTTGTGTTTCATTTGGAACACCGCCGCTCTCACCTCCTCTTTAAGAAAGGTGTCGTGAGGATATCGTTCTCTTCTGCGGTGACTTGTGGAATATCATATGTTCGGGTCTCGTCAAGGGTGACATTCCCTTCATCCGGCTCTCCGAACATAGATTTGTAGTAGCTGGTGATATACTTTTTGAGCTCCTCCTGACCTTCGATCCGCCCCTCATCCTGTTGGAGACTATGAATACATTTCTTCCTATGTCGGCCATTGGCGAGCAATTTGAAGTACCTTGTATTACTATCTCCCATTAGGATGAAGTCAGCTTTAGACCTCTGGTAGTAATTGATCTCCTCTTCTTGCAAAAGACAGGCAACCTTCTCATTAGATTGATTTTTAATCCAATCTCATGTTGAGATAAGGTGCGGGTCTCTGCAATTTTGTCAAGGTCATCAATGATGGTACAGAGGTGCTGCTTTTCTTTTTTATGTAACCCATTGATGTGTTTCGCCCATCCAGAGAGGTGTTGCCTCATGGCCCTTATTTTATTATTTCATCTCCGAATCGGTGTACGACCAATAGCTGGCCTCTCCCAAACGTTCTTGATTATGTCTACAAAATCTTCCCAGTGCAGCCTTGCCAATTCAAATTTGAAAGGGTGACAGGCATAATGGCTCGTAGAGTTAGAATCAAGAATGATTGTGCACGATCCGATAATGCCTCGATTATCTTTAGGGCTCGTACAGTTACCATAGGAAATTTAACTCCCACTCGGTATCCATGAGTAACCTATCGAGCTTCTCATACGTTGGCACAGAATGGTTATTAGCCCAAGTGAACTGCCGCCCCGACATACAGGCCTCCCAAAGGTCCAAACTAGCAATCACAACATTGAATAGGAAAGGCCAATGAGTGTCGAAGTGGCCATTATTTTTTTTCTTTTTGGTACCTAAGGATACTGAAATGACAAAGGCAAAAGAGAAATCCAATAATCTCACCAAATTTCTAATGAACAAGCTAGCACTTCTGACATCTCAAATCTGAGAGCCCCACCTTAGATGTGTTGGAAGTGTATGAGTGAAAGATTGTAGATTCGTGGACATTTCAATTATCAACTATAGATGAAAAGGTTTTACAACAACGCTAAATGTTGTGCTAAATAAAATAGCATCCGTGTGTCAAATATCTTTAATCAAGTTTAGTTTTAGGTCATGTCAAAAACATTTTAATTTTAGTCTGCATGTTATTATGTCATTTTCAAAATTATATGATATCAGATTGCAAATTTGCAGATAGTTCTTCTTTATGCGATGTTTAATTAATACACCTGTTCATAAGTTACTTCATTCATTCCATAATACGAGTATAAGATGTTATTACAGTCGATATACTAACATACCGGCTGTAATAACATCTTATTTTAGGGCATCCCAACGGCAACCCATAAATTTTCTCCTGCATCCATCCGTGGACAGGAGGGACCTGTCCGTGGACATGGATACTGGAGACCACCATCCTACTGTAGTTGCATACATTTTAATAGCAGTTTGAACTAATTGGACGAAATCCGATCAAACCAGATAGATTTTATTGAAGTTCAGACATAATTTACATAAAAGGTCAATATTTTGATGGTTTAACAAAAAAAACCTAAACCCTATACCGCATGACCACCTCGTATGTGTAGTCGTCATGCCCTACCGTGTCGTCGTCTCTATCGGTGCCGTCGTCGTCGTGGTGCTCCCTCCAGCGGCGAAACGGCACCGAAGGGTCGCGGCAGCCTTGTCCGATGGTTGTCGGCCGCTCGCGGAGGAGCCGCTCCGCCTCCTGCTACGCCATGCGGAGTGCCACCATGGCCACTGCCGACATGGTCATCGGAACCCTGGCGGCGGCCTTGTCACGACCGACATTCATGGAGCAGTCGCTAAGTGACCACTCCTTGCTGATCTTGACGAGCTCACCGTCAAGGCAGCAGTTACGCCTGGCGACCGTCTCCGCGGTGGTCACGGAGCTGTCGAGCGCCCACATGGCGATTCAGGGTCGTTGCAGACTCAGTCCGGCACCACGTCGCTCTTGGTGAACACGGAGTGGCGACCGGCATTGGGCGGTCATACCTCGCCTATTGCCGAGCCGCGCGCTCCGCCTCCAAGACGACGGCCCTCGAGCCCGATGGACCACCGTAACCGCCTCCTCTGAGGTAGTGGAGGAGGCGGCCCCACTCCTTCTTGATCACGGGCAGCAACTCCTCCTTGACGGCAAGGCGGTGGCGGCATGGAGGCGATGATGGAGCGTCCATGCGGACGTACCGACTGTGCGGCGGGGACACCGGCTCTTCCTGTACCTGACGTCTAATCTGTACGTCGCGATGGTGCGGGGGTGAGGCCGGCTCGTCCTTCACACGGCGTCCGATCTGGTCGTCGCGGTTGTGCCAGGGCGAGGCCGGCTCCTCCTTCACAGGCACGAGCTGGGACGTTGGCTCGTGCTTTACGAGGTGGCACAACGAGGACGGCGGCTCCTCCTTCACGCGCGCTGGCAATGGTGGCGACGAACCCATGTAACAGAGTGATGACCCACAAATATAGGGAATTAATCGTAGTCCTTTCAATAAGTAAGAGTGTCGAACCCAACAAGGAGCAGAAGGAAATGACAAGTGGTTTTCAGCAAGGTATTTTTTGCAAGCACTGAAATTATAAGTAACAAGTAGTTTGATAGCAAGATAATTATTAACGAGCAAGTAACGGTAACGGTAACAAAAGTGCAGTAAGGTAGCCCAATCCTTTTGAGGCAAAGGACAGGCCAAAACAGTCTCTTATGATAAGCAAAGTGTTCTTGAGGGTACCCGGGAATTTCATCTAGTCACTTTCATCATGTTGGCTTGATTTGTGTTTGCTACTTTCATAATTTGATATGTGGGTGAACCAGTGCTTAGGTGTTGTTCTTACTTTAATAAACCCCCTACTTATGATTAACCCCCTCGAAAGCATCCGCAACTACGAGAAAAGTATTAAGAATAAACCTAACCATAGCATTAAACTTTTGGATCCAAATCAGTCCCTTATGGAATAGCGCATAAACTAGGGTTTAACCTTCTGTCACTCTCGCAACCCATCATCTAATAACTACTCCACAATGCATTCCCTTAGGCCCAAATATGGTGAAGTTTCATGTAGTCGACATTCACATGACACCACTAAGGGAATCACAACATACATACCATCAAAATATCAAACACATATCAAGTTCACATGATTACTTGCAGAATAGGTGGCCTGACGTAGCTTTTTCAGGTCCAGAATTCCAGCTGCCGGTATTCTCCTTCTTTGTGTGAAACTTGCATATTATGAGAGAAAATGCATTAGAATTACTCCAAAAAGCATTATATACATAAAAAACAATATAAATAATAGTAGAAAAACATGATGCAAAATGGACGTATCACCGAGCACCGCTCCATCATTATCTCGATCTGACGGGTGGAACCTTTGTCCATCAGAGCAGCCTCCTTGAGGAGTCGGGGCGGCTGCTCCGGCGGTGCCTGGTCCTCCTCGTCATCACAGGAGATGACGATCTCCTCCTTGGTGGAGGAGCCAGCCACAGTGCACGTCGACGGACCCGGAGAGCGTGGGTGGCGGCGCCAAGAACCGCCAGAGGAGGAGCTTACCCCAACTCCGCTTGCCAGCGCGGAGCACCACGACTTCGGCATCGCCTCAGCTGGGGTCAAAGAGGAGGGGCTCGGGCACGGGGACGGGGGAGGGGAGGGGGAGTGCGGCTCTGTGCGTCGCCGACGCACGACTTAAATAGCCGCGGCGAGGCCCAAGCGAAGGGGCGGTCAGCCCGCTTCAATGCAGCGCAGCGGTCGGTGTTGGTTCATCGGGAAGATGCATCCGCATTGAAGCGGCGGCTGATGAGAGGTTGCGCTGGTCAGCGCCGCCTTCCGTGCGGTCACATCGCGCGGCATCAATGTCGGCCGCTCCGTGCTCTGGGGCGTCATGAATGCGGCGCGGTAAGCGGCACGTGCATCAGAAGTAAAGCGTGGGAGGGGTGGGTGAGGGGATTGGGTGGGCCAGGGTGGTCGGAAGCGAGTTTGGGACCGGTCCGGACTCCCGCAAAGCCCCCCAAATTTGACTCTTGTTTGCGGGAGAAACACGTTCGGACTGCGCCGCGGACCGGCACAGGACCGCGTTGGATGACTTCCACGGTACGAACGGTTGCGGGAGGTTTGTGAGTCGGTGTTGGAGATGCCTTTATGGGACGTAGTGAGTAGATAGACTACTGATATGCATATATATTATTCCCGCAAGAAAAAAGATGTGTGTATATATTATATAGTTACAAAAATCTTAACATTGTCATCCAAATGACATGTAATTGAACCCTTCTGAGTAAAGTCGTGCCTTCACAACATACAATCTCATCGATAGGTCAGGGACTTGCCCCTCATTTTTAATACTTCTACATCATATGGATTTTCTAGTATACATATAAATGAAATTGGGAGCGATGCTCCTCAATTAAAAAAAATCTCGAAAATGTATATGGATGGAGAAAAACTGAATCTGAATTTCCATCATGTTGGGCATCGATTGAGCAGATCGAATAAAGCTCCCAAAACTGATCGATCAGCAACCTGCAATATCCTGAGATGACGATATGAGTGAGAGCTCCAGTGCTACTGTCTTGTAAGGATCTCCGACCAGTAGCTCAAATTATTGATGGTGCATGCATGCATGCATGAACCGTGACCTCACCAGTCACCACTATATTCTCTTCCAGAACAATTAGAAAACGGAATACATTGCGTTTGTGTGTGCCCTCCATGATTCTTTTCGCCAATTGCGCACCAATCATGCTGTACGCAAGCTCTTTCCGTGTCATGCAAGATCCAAGTGTTTCAATATCTGCAGAGCCATCTGCATGTCTATATTGCTGTTGCTTTGTCTTTGTCCATTCTCATGATTGATTGAAGATCAGCTGATATAGCTGCTCAACTAATCCTCCATTGTTAATTATGTTCATCAGCTATTGTTGTCATCAGCCTAGCTAGCTTGATTATCCAACCACTAAACAAACATGTTTAGTACTGCACCCATACCAGTCATATATATCTTGTCATGGTTGTTGATGCATCAGTTGTGCTGCCTAACTTGTCCCTTTTCTTGATTTAGCAAGGTGACCAATCATCATTTCTTCAGATAATCATTTTCCTGTTCCATCTACGCCTATCGAGAGCTTTGGATTCATCGATGCTTCTCTAGGAAAAGTTGATCATGTAACAGCATTCCCCCAATGCGGTTCTTATCTAGTTCTATCCTAGTCACGAGTTGCTGTCGACTATTCGGTTTGCCCAAGTAAACAAAAGCCCGGCCAATGATGTGATGATTTTGAGCAAGAGAAAGTCTCCATGTGTAGTTGACACAAAGGTGAATTTGTACCTCGATCATTGAGGAAATCTACTCATGCGTGTGAACTAAATTCTTCCCGGCTCAAGAAGGATTCCAAGTGATAAGGCATCAGGATAGATTTTTCCCATGTGCCTAAAGTGTGTTCAGATTACCTGCAATGCTGCCGAAAATGCATCCAAGGGTCATCCTGAGGAATCCTATGCTGATGAATAATTTCGGACAGCATGACGAGCACAAAGAAATTCTGATTAATGATGTATCGAGGAAAAGTACCACTCTAGCTTCTGCCTGTCCTACAAAATATCCTCTGAGAAAAGTCTGAAAATACTGTTCTGGACTTTTCGAAAAGCAAAAAATGATATTAATATTCAGTTCATGTTGCAGCAGTTGAAACTTCACTTCTGATTTTGAGGCATAAATAAACATGTCCTAGATATGAACAAACCTACCGGTTATTAGTTCCGGAGAACTCTTTAGTTTTAGAGATTCTTGGTGTCCTGCAGGAAGTAAACAGGCAAATGATTGATAATAGCAACCTGAGATCACGTCCATATCTTTTGTTTGCTTTCTGTCTGCTTGAATTGGCCTATCTGAGAGGCTAGGCCAAACCACCCCCTCCATTAGTGCAATAACAAACGAATAGGCCAATCATTTGGTCATGTAAAGTAGTGGTTATATCTTAATGCGCCATATGGCCGCCATCTGAAAGGGACTACGGATAACGCTCTCCTGTTTATTTGGACTTAAATTGTTAGGTCAAAGACGGTACTGGCCATTAAACAACGGACGTAAAGCAGCAGCAATGCACAAGCCAGCCAGGGGCTTAGATCTCATGAGCATATTTTAGGCATTTCGTGGTGATGCATCCATATGTAGGTCAAACGTCAAGTGCTTATCACAATTAGCAGCCTTCGGCTCGGCTGCAAGCCTTTTTGAAAAGGCTAGCGTTTGACTAGCTATTATGAGGCGGAAATCATTAGTAATGGGACAATGTTCTCAGTCACTGATTAGGATGAACCCCGGCCGGTTGATTGCGTAATGCATGAAGAGGGAAACAAAAAGGGAGCGAGCTAAAATAAGTGATCCTGAGCAGAGATAATTTTCTCAAATCATGGGATATGCATATGTGGTCACTTCAGGAAACGTCTATGAAGGATCAAGACGTTGGAAACAAAAAGAATTTACTTGAGATGAGATCACAAGATTTCACCTGCTCCCATATGAAGCCTAGCCAATATCCTTTTCTTTTCAAAAGGAAAAAAAAAGCGTGCAGCTAGCCAAGATTGTACTGGAAGGTCTGAATGTTTCGTGCTCTGAAAAATCAAGAGTCCACTAGCCAGGCATGAAATATTTGTTTGTTTGTTGGAATACGAAGTTGAAGCTGACCTGCTGCCTTGTGCGTGTCGACCAAGCTGGAATTCCCCGCCCGGTGTGCTCGATCGTCAGCTTTGACAATCGGGTAGTACTCACAAGGACATTCCATAATATCTTGGAAAGTATATGATGGTGTCTAGAGAAGGTTAATCGATCACAGTCAGCAACCACCAATCATCGCTGCCAATCATTTCCTTCTTGCGTTAGTCCAACCCGTTGTGACCATAAAAAGCCTCTGAACAGCGCTCCTATTCCCTGAAGAATTTTGTCCAATAGAACACCTCTTGTAGCATAATGATTGGCCCTATTGTTTTAACAGATTAATTAGTCACATATAGACTACGTAACAGCTATCTAATCTTTAGAAAACAACATGTCTAATCTTGAAGACATCAAGTACAAGTTGAGAACTCACAACCGCGAGCGTGCATGGGTCGCGTATAGAACTATCAACCATACACGCCGTGCCAAAAGAAAATGATCAGACATACTCATCACGAAAGAAAAATGGTGAAGAAAAAAACGGCGGAGAAGCAGGTCAGAGGCAGCATCTCCACCATTCCATGGCGCCACAGATGACACAGCAGTGAAGGCAAGAATGGCCCCGGTGATATCATGACGCACTGGAAGGCATAGAGATAACGATCTTGGCGCAACGATCGGCAATACGACATGTACGACGCACTCCGGAAGGAAGCCGATGGATGTCAAAGGCGGCGATAGATGCGTGCGTGCGTCGTCGAACGGCCATTCGACCGCGGCGGGAGTTGAAAATTACGGCCTGGCGAACCGGATAAGGGCGAGCGCGGCAAGTAATCGTGCGCTGCATTGCATGGCGAGGTCCGAGGTGATCATCGATCAACCACCGCGTAGCAGTTCCGGCTAATTATTATCTTTGCCGTCGCCGTGCGGGATGACGCGGGTGCGGCGCTTTTTGGCCAAGCTGTGTCGGCCGGAGAGAGGAGGAGACAGGGATATGAATGAGTAACAGTCGGGCTCGCGTCATTGTTTTTGCCGTGCTGGGCATTGACGGATGGATTGACCGGCCGAAGGATGCTGTGCGTGTACCGGCCGGCGGCTTATGCACTGTTGCTGGTGGTGGCGATGGCCGGGTGAGCCGTGAGTGTGTCTCCATCCATCGCGGCCCTGAGGTTGAGGTTTAGGTTGGGGAGTCGATTCGTGCATAATGGGTACAGCGGCCTGATTGCCTATGGTTGTGCGTCTTGTCTGTGATGACGCGCGCCGTGGAGTTTGGTCGGCCGCCGGCGCCGGTGCCAAAGTCGTGCAGAATTCGTCGGCGGCCCGTGTTGCCATAGCGTAAAGGATTTCGTTTTTTCTTTTCTTTTTTCAGAAATTGCGTAAAAGGATTCGTGGGAGCGAACCTCGCCTCGCCGCCCAGGAATGTTTGCCTTTCCCAGAAATTGTTCGGCAATTTCAACAAATGTTCAGAATGTTTCTGTTCAAAATGTTCACAGCTTCTCGGAAAATGTATTCATTTCAAATATTGTTTGCAAATTTCAAAAAATGTCCGTGTTTTCAAATTTTGATCCGGAGTTTATAAAATGTTCCTGTTTTAAAACATTGTTCACATTTTTCAAAAAATGTCCTCGTTTTCAATTTCTTTTCAGGAGTTTCAAAACTTGTTCACAAATTTCAAAAATGCTCGTGTTTCAACAATTGTTCGCACGTTTCAAATAATGTTCACTTTCGGAAAATTGTTCGTGTTTCAAAATTTCTTTTTGGGAATTCAAAAATTGTTCCTGTTTTGAAAAAAATCTTTGCGTTTTCAAAAAAATAGGAGTTTCAAAAAATGGTGGCATTTAAAAAAAATCATGATTTCAAAAAAATGTTTCCGCTTTTAAAAAATGTTGAGTTTTTTTATTTGTTTACACATTTGAAAAGTGATCGTGTTTCATAAAACAATCATGTTTTTTTTCAAAAATAATGTTTTGTGTCATGGATATAATTCTCATAATACCATGGGGTGTGAATATAGAGGCAATCATATCTACCATACATTGCAGATGGGAGTACACTCAAGGAATTATACATGTTCAAACCCTTGACGGTGGAGGTAATATCCTACTCGTGTGTGGTGTTCTTTTGACATAGATTACAATACTAGAGAATTCAACAATTAGCCGGGTGCCCTCCTCTGCCTTATAGAGAGTGCGCTAAGAGTAAGAGGTGTGTCATAAGAGGCTGATAAGAAATACTATTGATGGTCCAAGGCACGACCGGCTGTTCGTGGTCAGTACTACCATTAACTGCCGTATTTAACTAAACTAGCAAAAGGACCCGTGCGTTGTAACGGGAGAAAAAATCAACCAGAATACAGTACCACTCTCAATTTCGTGAAATCATGAACGGTTTTTGAAATCATGAAAAAAATAAACTTGTGAACATTTTTACAAATTTTTAAACATTGTCTAAAATCAATAACATTTTTTTGAATTCATGAACATTTTATAGTATTTGCAAAGATTTTTTAAAAAAATTGTGAACATTTTTTAAAACAATTTTCTTGAATCGACGTACATTTTTTTGAAATTCGTGAAAATATTTTCTCAATTCTTTAATTTTGGTAGCTTTTTCAAAGTCCCAAATTATTTAAAGTAGAAAAAATAAAATGGAAAAGAAAAAATAAAGAACGAAATTTAGAAAAATAGGCTGCCCGGACATGGGCCGACCCTAACGGGGAAGCTGCGTTTTCTCCCAACACGCAAGGCGTAGTATAGGATGTCCCTACTGCATGGGCCGGCCCAGGCAAAGGATTGTGGCATTGGTGGGTAATATTTTACAAGTTTGGGGGCAATTTCTATGACGTACCGCAAGAAGCAATAACTCCTTTATTATTAGGTATAGATAATGTTGTCATTAAGTAACCATAGCACTGTTGGCATCATGGGATCGACTGGTCCTGTTTGGTATAGACCGACCATTGGTGCTTGTTCAATATGGAGTGTAGGTTCCGACTGTAGGGACACTTACGGCGGTGACGAACCCCCTGGTCTTTAATGTCTTGGGATGTAACATTGTTTGGGATTGATGCAGAGCCCATTGGCCCATTGTTGTCTGGGGCGTATCCTATGTGGTCATAGGCCTTTGGGTGGGTATACGTAGCCATGGGCCTACCCCATCGGTATTCCCCGTTAGTGGCCCTTGAGTGCATCGAGGTCTTGTGCGAGGTAACCGACTGTTCGAATGAAGAAGGTTCTGACTGGTCGCCGAAGTCAAAGTGTCACTGGTTGGTTGGCTGAGACCTTGGCAGACTCAAATGTTCATGCCTACGGGAGGCGAAAGAGTGAGCAGTCATTTTTTAAAAAAATTGATGATACCTGATTCTCTCTCTGCTGGAGGATGGGTCATGGCCCGACTGTGGACGTATCATCAAATTCTGAGTGTTTGTTTGAGACGACTGGGCTTGGGATTATTGACGGAGTAGAAAGTTGTCAGTATCCTCGGTACGGTGGCGAACATGGCCAAAAATACCGAAATGGAGACTACACGAAGTGTACTCGGGGTTCGGACCTATGAGAAGGAGTAATACACTACGTCTTGCTATGTATTTGATTCATGACGGGATACCTCGTGCGAGGGAGTACAATGGGAGATGTAAAGTTGTGTAAACTCGTATATTACTTGATTGGATACAGCCGGATTACAATATTTATATAGTGCATAGGATAACCGACCTAGGCTAAACTAACTTGGAGTACAAGTCTAATACGAGTCCTACTCGTATACTCTAACATCCCCCCGCAGTGTCAATGGGAGGCTCGATGATGTTGAGACTGGATCGAATATCTGTAAATGGCGCGGTTGCAAGCCCCTTGGTGAAGATATCAGCGAACTGTGCCGTGGTAGGAACATGAAGAACACGAACTTGTCCCAAAGCAACTTTCTCACGAACAAAGTGAATGTCGATCTCAATATGCTTGGTGCGTCGATGCTGCACTGGATTGCCTGACATATAGACTGCAGAAATATTATCACAGTAAACCACCGTGGCCTGATGAAGAGGGTGATGAAGTTCCTCAAGTAATTGGCGCAACCAAACTGTCTCCACAACTGCATGTGCAACAGCCCTGTACTCTGCCTCAGCCGACGAATGAGAGACCGTAAGCTGGCGCTTCGAGGACCAAGAAATAAGATTGTTACCAAGGTAAACACAGTATCCTGAAGTGGATCGACGAGTGTCTGGACAACTAGCCCAGTCAGCATCCGAATAAGTTGTCAATGATGCAGGTGAAGATGAATTTATGTGGAGACCGTGATCGAGAGTTCCTTTGACATACCAAAGGATTCCTTTGACATGATTATAATGAGGGACACGAGGATCATGCATAAAAAGACAGGCTTGTTGTATAGCATAGGATAGTTCAGGACGAGTAAGTGTGAGATATTGAAGAGCACCAGTTAAACTATGATAAAGTGTGGGATCAGAAAAAGTTTCACCATCAAAGGAGAGTTTAGAATTGGTATCTACAGGTGTGCGAGAGGGTTGACAATCTAACATACCGGCCTTGTTTAAAAGTTCAATAGAATACTGACGTTGAGAAAGAAAAAGACCCTTATGATCACGTGTGACAGCAATACCCAAAACATGATGGAGAGAACCTAAATCAGTCATGGAAAATTCGTGCTGGAGAAGTGAGATAATGTGTTGAAGAAAGTCAGTAGAAGAGGTTGTAAGAACAATATCATCTACATAAAGAAGAAGATAGGCAACGTGGCTGTTAGAATGATAAAAAAAAGAATAGTCTGAACGAGAAGGAGAAAAACCAATAGTTTGAAGGAAGGTAGAGAAGCGTTGAAACCATGCACGGGGAGCTTGTTTAAGGCCATAGAGAGATTTTTGAAGAAGACAAACATGATTGGGAGATGTAGAATCCTCGAAACCTAAGGGTTGTTGACAATATACAGTTTCATGAAGAGAGCCGTGAAGAAAAGCATTTTTAACGTCTAATTGATGGATTGGACATGTTGATGAGACCGCTATGCTAAGAATAGTTCAAATAGTGCTAGGTTTTATGACAGGAGAAAACGTCTCATCATAATCTATACCGTGTTGTTGAGAGAAGCCACGACAAACCCAACAAGCTTTATACCTAGAAAGACTACCGTTAGAGTTAAATTTTTGACAAAGACCCATTTACCAGAGACAATATTTGCATTAGGAGGACGGGGAACCAGATGCCAGGTGTTGTTGGAGAGAAGAGCATTGTATTCATCACGCATGGCAGCGGCCCAGTTAGGATCGAGAAGAGCAGATTTGTAAGTTTTAGGAATAGGAGAGAGATTAGTGGTAACATGCAAATTAAGCTTCTTATGTGGTTGAGAAAAACCTGATTTGGCACGGGTGCGCATAGTGTGGTCATTGATAGGAGCAGGAACAGGGACGACATTGGGTGGTAGAATTGGTGGTGATGGAGAGGGAGAGTTGTCCGGCGCAGCGGAGGGTGCGGACATGGGCGAGTCTGCCGCGGCAGAGAGTCGCATGGCGACGGCGGGAGATGGGGGTGATGGGGGTGCTGCCACGGCAGAAAAAAAATGGCAAATCTGCTGCCACGGTAGAGGTCGGCGTGGCGACAGGAGAAGGTGGAGGCGCTGCCGTGGCAGGATTATCAGGTATGAGATGAGTAAAAAGAGGGGATTTAGAGGGAGAATGAGATGGTTTGGATGCAGATTTAGGTTTGTTGTCTATTGAGGTAGTAGAGAAAGGAAAAACCATTTCATCGGAAGTTACATGACGAGAGATATGTACGCGACCAGAAACAAGATCAAGACACCTATAGCCTTTGTGTTCATCAGAGTATCCTAAGAAAACACACGGAAGAGATCGTGGGGACAGCTTATTAGTTGTTCTGGCGTAGATGTTGGGAAAGCAAAGACAACCGAAGACTCGTAGCTCATTATAGTTAGGGTGAGAAAGAAAAAGAGAGTAAAAGGGATTTGTTTTAGGATTTACATTGGATGGGCGAATATTCAAAAGATAAGTGGCAGTACGCAGTGCTTCAGCCCAGAAATTGGGTGGCATGGATGCCTGGATAAGAAGTGTTCTAATAATATCATTGATTGTGCGAAGAGAGCGTTCAGCTTTGCCATTTTGTGGTGAGGTGTATGGACATGAGAACAGAAGGAGAATGCCGTGTTTGAGGAAAGGTTTCGATTTGCAATATTATTAAATTCTTTACCATTATCACATTGTATAAAACGAATAGGAAGAAGGAAATGAGTAGCTACATAACGTTGAAAGTTAGTAAAAACAGTATGTGCATCAGATTTATTTCTTAGAGGAAAAGTCCATATAAAATGTGTGTAATCATCTAGAATGACAAGATAATATTTAAAACCAGAAATGCTTAAAATTGGAGAGGTCCATAGATCACAGTGAAGAAGCTCAAAGGGAAACGTACTAGAAGAGCTAGAAGAACTAAAAGGTAACCTAACATATTTTCCTTGTTGACATGAAATACATAGAGAGGAATTATGAGGTTCTTTATTACATGGAATAGAAAAATCACTAAGTATGGACGACAGTGTGGCACTACTGGGATGACCTAAACGCTGATGCCAAAGATCCACCGTAGCAAACATGGTAGAAGGAAGCACAGCAGTGGGAGCATCGTGGATGGAGTAGAGGTCGCCAGAGCTATCGAAGCGTACGATCTCAGTCTTGGTGTTGAAATCCTTCACAGAGAGACCAAAGGGATCAAACTCGACAGAGACATGATTATCAATGGTGAAGCAACGAACAGAAATTAAATTTTTGATAAGTGCTGGTGCAACTAAGACATCACTAAGAAGAAGTGGCTTGGTGGTAGATGGGAGTTGAGTGTGACCAACACATGAAATAGGAGTGGAGGAACCATCACCAAGCGTTATAGAAGAAAAATAGGATGGAGTGCAATTTGACAGCATATTATTGGATGAAGACATATGACTAGATGCACCAGAATCAAAGATCCAAGCAGTACCTGTGTTACCTTGTGCAGCAAAATTGTTCATGGCCTGGAGAAACGCAGCTTGATCCCAGCTCGTGACGTTGGTAGAGGGCGGCGTTGGTGGTGGTGCAGGTGCGGGTGTGGGTGGTGTTGCCGCATACGTGGGGAGCTGCATCGGCTGGTAGTAGACTCCTGAATGATCAGTATGGTAGACTGGAGTTGACATGGGAGCACCGTAGTGTATAGGCGGGGCAGCAGCAACAGGAGCCATAGTGGGGGCAGCATAATAGGCCTGAGCAGGTGGACGAACGCCGAGGAAACCAAGAGTGCCAGTATGTGGGCGCATCCCCGGCTGCCATGCACCTGAATATGCGGGAGGAGCGCCGGCGGGAGAGGGTGCGGACCACGGCATGGACCACGCCTGGACCAGGCCTGTCCATGGATCATGAGGAGGATGCCAGGCTGGAGAGGTCGATGTTGATGTCGAGGCACCAGTGGGAGGAGTGGGAGGCGGTGCTGCAGGTCGAGGCGCCGGGGTAGGCCGCGGGAGGAAGTACATGGGGTTCTTCCCGCGGTAGTTCGGACTCGGGCGCCATCCAGGGGGTGGGTGCACGGGAGGTGGTGGTGCCGCCGGGGCTGCCGCGGCAGAGTTTTGGCCAGTTTGCGCTGCCGCGGCAGGAGGGTGAGGCCATGGCGAGGCAGAGAAGGCCTGGGGTCGATATTCCTTGCGCGCAATCGCGTCGGCGGCGGACTGAAGTAGGTAGCGCACCTCGGTAAAGGAGGGATAAGGTCGTATGAGAGGTATGAAGGCAGCTTGCGTCCTGAACTCATCACTGAGCCCTTGGAGTAAGATGTTGACGAGCTGACGATCATCCATGCGATCACCCAACTCGTGAAGCTCATCGGCCATTGTCTGGAGGCGCTGACAGTAGTTGCTAAGAGAAGATGCTCCCTGGACGGTGTTGCGAATCTCGGTGTTGAGGGTGTTGATGCGAGCGTCCGCGTTGTCCTAGAAGAGACGACGAAGAGCAGCCTAGAGAGCGGCTGCGGTAGAGGCCTCGCAGAAGACAAGATTGAAGATCTCAGTAGACACGTGCGTGTAGATCCATTGGATGATGGAGAGATTGTTGGGGAACGTAGTAATTTCAAAAACTTTCCTACGCACACGCAAGATCATGGTGATGCATAGCAACGAGAGGGGAGAGTGTGTCCACGTACCCTCGTAGACCGAAAGCGGAAGCGTTATGACAATGCGGTTGATGTAGTCGTACGTCTTCACAATCCCATCGATCCAAGCACCGAACATACGGCACCTCCGAGTTCAGCACACATTCAGCTCGATGACGATCCCCGGACTCCGATCCAGCAGGGTGTCGGGGATGAGTTCCGTTAGCACGACGGCGTGGTGATGATGATGATGTTCTACCGACGCAGGGCTTCGCCTAAGCACCGCAACGATACGACCGAGGTGGAATATGGTGGAGGGGGGCACCGCACACGGCTAAGGAACGATCACGAAGATCAACTTGTGTGTCTAGAGGTGCACCCCTCCTCCGTATATAAAGGGGGGAGGAGGAGGGGGCCGGACAAGGGGGTGGCGTGCCCTAGGAGGGGGAAACCTACTCCAAGTAGGTTTGCCCCTCCCTTTCCTAGTCCAAGAAGGAGGGGGAAGGAAGGAGTGGGAGAGGGGAAAGGCAAGGGGGGCGCCGCCCCCCCCCCTTCCTTGTCCTATTCAGACTCAAGGGGAGGGGGGCGCCTCTTGCCCTGGCCGGCCCCTCTCTTTCTCCACTAGGGCCCAACAAGGCCCATTAGTTCCCGGGGCGGTTCCGGTAACCCTCCGGCACTCCGGTTTTGTCCGAAATCACCCGGAACACTTCCGGTGTCCGAATATAGTCGTCCAATATATCAATCTTTATGTCTCAACAATTTCGAGACTCCTCGTCATGTCCATGATCACATCCGGGACTTCGAACAACCTTCGGTACATCAAAACTTATAAACTCGTAATAAAACTGTCATCGTAACGTTAAGCGTGCGGACCCTACGGGTTCGAGAACTATGTAGACATGACCTAGAACTGTTTCCAGTCAATAACAAATAGCGGAACCTGGATGCTCATATTGGCTCCTACATATTCTACGGAGATCTTTATCGGTCAAAACCGCATAATAACATACGTTGTTCCCTTTGTCATCGGTATGTTACTTGCCCGAGATTCGATCGTCGGTATCCAATACCTAGTTCAATCTCGTTACCGGCAAGTCTCTTTACTCGTTATGTAATGCATCATTCCATAACCAACTCATTGGCCACATTGCTTGCAAGGCTTATAGTGATGTGCATTACCGAGAGGGCCCAGAGATACCTCTCCCACAATCGGAGTGACAAAACCTAATCTCGAAATACGCCAACTCAACATCTATCTTTGGAGACACCTGTAGAGCTCCTTTATAATCACCCAGTTACTTGTGACGTTTGGTAGCACACAAAGTGTTCCTCCGATAAACGGGAGTTGCATAATCTCATAGTTGTAGGAACTTTGTATAAGCCATGAAGAAAGCAATAGCAAGATACTAAATGATCAAGTGCTAGGCTAACGGAATGGGTCAAGTCAATCACATCATTCTCCTAATGATGTGATCTCTTTAATCAAATGACAACACATGTCTATGGTTAGGAAACATAACCATCTTTGATTAATGAGCTAGTCAAGTAGAGGCATACTAGTGACATTAAGTTTGTCTATGTATTCACACATGTATCATGTTTCCGGTTAATACAATTCTAGCATGAATAATAAACATTTATCATGATATGAGGAAATAAATAATAACTTTATTATTGCCTCTAGGGCATATTTCCTTCAGTCTCCCACTTGCACTAGAGTCAATAATCTAGATTACACAGTTATGATTCTAACACCCATGGAGTCTTGGTGCTGATCATGTTTTGCTCGTGGAAGAGGCTTAGTCAACGGGTCTGCTACATTCAGATCCGTATGTATCTTGCAAATCTCTATGTCTCCCACCTGGACTTGGTCCCGGATGGAATTGAAGAGTCTCTTGATGTGCTTGGTCCTCTTGTGAAATCTGGATTCCTTTGCCAAAGCAATTGCACCAGTATTGTCACAGAAGATCTTCATTGGTCCCGATGCACTAGGTATGACACCTAGATCGGAAATGAACTCCTTCATCCAGACTCCTTCATTTGTTGCTTCCGAAGCAGCTATGTACTCCGCTTCGCATGTAGATCCCGCCATGACGCTTTGTTTAGAACTGCACCAACTTACAGCTCCACCGTTTAATAAAAACACGTATCCGGTTTGCAATTTAGAATCGTCCGGATCAGTGTCAAAGCTTGCATCGACGTAACCATTTACGACTAGCTCTTTGTCACCTCCATAAACGAGAAACATATCTTTAGTCCTTTTTAGGTATTGCAGGATGTTCTTGACCGCTGTCCAGTGAGCCACTCCTGGATTACTTTGGTACCTCCCTGCTAAACTTATTGCTAAGCATACATCAGGTCTGGTACACAGCATTGCATAGATGATAGAGCCTATGGCTAAAGCATAGAGAACATCTTTCATTTTCTCTCTATCTTCTGTTGTGGTCGGGCATTGAGTCTGACTCAACTTCACACCTTGCAATACAGGCAAGAACCCTTTCTTTGCCTGATCCATTTTGAACTTTTTCAAAACTTTATCAAGGTATGTGCTTTGTGAAAGTCCAATTAAACGTCTTGATCTATCTCTATAGATCTTGATGCCCAATATGTAAGCAGCTTCACCGAGGTCTTTCATTGAAAAACTTTTATTTAAGTATCCCTTTATGCTATCCAGAAATTCTATATCATTTCCAATTAACAATATGTCATCTACATATAATATCAGAAATGCTACAGAGCTCCCACTCACTTTCTTGTAAATACAGGCTTCTCCAAAAGTTTGTATAAAACCATATGCTTTGATCACACTATCAAAGCGTTTATTCCAACTCTGAGATGCTTGCACCAGTCCATAAATGGATCGCTGGAGCTTGCACACTTTGTTAGCACCTTTTGGATCGACAAAACCTTCCGGTTGCATCATATACAACTCTTCTTCCAGAAATCCATTCAGGAATGCAGTTTTTACATCCATTTGCCAAATTTCATAATCATAAAATGTGGCAATTGCTAACATGATTCGGACAGACTTAAGCATTGCTACGGGTGAGAAAGTCTCATCGTAGTCAATCCCTTGAACTTGTCGAAAACCTTTTGCAACAGGTCGAGCTTTGTAGACAGTTATATTACCATCAGCGTCAGTCTTCTTCTTGAAGATCCATTTATTCTCAATGGCTTGCCGATCATCGGGCAAGTCAACCAAAGTCCATTCTTTGTTCTCATACATGGATCCTATCTCAGATTTCATGGCTTCAAGCCATTTTGTGGAATCTGGGCTCATCATCGCTTCCTCATAGTTCGCAGGTTCGCCATGGTCAAGTAACATGACTTTCAGAACAGGATTACCGTACCACTCTGGTGCGGATCTTACTCTGGTAGACCTACGAGGTTCAGTAGAAACTTGATCTGAAGATTCATGATCAATATCATTAGCTTCATCACTAATTGGTGTAGTTGTCACAGGAACAAGTTCTTGTGATGAACTACTTTCCAATAAGGGAGCAGGTACAGTTACCTCATCAAGTTCTACTTTCCTCCCACTCACTTCTTTCGAGAGAAACTCCTTCTCTAGAAGGGATCCGAATTTAGCAACGAAAATCTTGCCCTCAGATCTGTGATAGAAGGTGTACCCAATTGTCTCTTTTGGGTATCCTATGAAGACACATTTCTCCGATTTGGGTTCGAGCTTATCTGGTTGAAGTTTCTTCACATAAGCATCGCAGCCCCAAACTTTAAGAAATGACAACTTTGGTTTCTTGCCAAACCACAGTTCATAAGGCGTCGTCTCAACGAATTTTGATGGTGCCCTATTTAACGTGAATACGGCCGTCTCTAAATCATAATCCCAAAACGATAGCGGTAAATCAGTAAGAGACATCATAGATCGTACCATATCCAGTAAAGTACGATTACGATGTTCGGACACACCATTTCGTTGTGGTGTTCCGGGTGGCGTGAGTTGTGAAACTATTCCACATTGTTTCAAATGTAAACCAAACTCGTAACTCAAATATTCTCCTCCACAATCAGATCGTAAAAATTTTATTTTCTTGTTACGATGATTTTCTACTTCACTCTGAAATTCTTTGAACTTTTCAAATGTTTCAGACTTGTGTTTCATCAAGTAGATATACCCATATCTGCTCAAATCATCTGTGAAGGTGAGAAAATAACGATACCCGCCACAAGCTTTGACATTCATTGGACCACATACATCGGTATGTATGATTTCTAACAAATCAGTTGCTCGCTCCACAGTTCCGGAGAACGGCGTTTTAGTCATCTTGCCCATGAGGCACGGTTCGCAAGTACCAAGTGATTCATAATCAAGTGATTCCAAAAGTCCATCAGTATGGAGTTTCTTCATGCGCTTTACATCGATATGACCTAAATGGCAGTGCCACAAATAAGTTGCACTATCATTATTAACTCTGCATCTTTTGGCTTCAACATTATGAATATGTGTATCACTACTATCGAGATTTAATAAAAATAGACCACTCTATAAGTGTGCATGACCATAAAAGATATTACTCATATAAATAGAACAACCATTATTCTCTGATTTAAATGAATAACTGTCTCGCATCAAACAAGATCCAGATATAATGTTCATGCTCAACGCTGGCACAAATTAACAATTATTTAGGTCTAAAACTAATCCCGATGGTAGATGTAGAGGTAGCATGCCGACCGCGATCACATCGACTTTGGAACCATTTCCCACGCGCATCATCACCTCGTCCTTAGCCAATCTCCGCCTATTCCGTAGTCCCTGTTTCGAGTTGCAAATATTAGCAACAGAACCAGTATCAAATACCCAGGTTCTACTGCGAGCATTAGTAAGGTACACATCAATAACATGTATATCACATATACCTTTGTTCACTTTGCCATCCTTCTTATCCGCCAAATACTTAGGGCAGTTCCTCTTCCAGTGTCCAGTCTGCTTGCAGTAGAAGCACTCAGTCTCAGGCTTAGGTCCAGACTTGGGTTTCTTATCTTGAGCAGCAACTTGTTTGTTGTTCTTCTTGAAGTTCCCCTTCTTCTTCCCTTTGCCCTTTTTCTTGAAACTGGTGGTCTTATTGACCATCAACACTTGATGCTCCTTCTTGATTTCTACCTCCGCAGCCTTTAGCATTGCGAAGAGCTCGGGTATAGTCTTGTCCATCCCTTGCATATTATAGTTCATCACAAAGATCTTGTAGCTTGGTGGCAGTGATTGAAGAATTCTGTCAATGACACTATCATCAGGAAGATTAACTCCTAGTTGAATCAAGTGATTATTATACCCAGACATTTTGAGTATGTGTTCACTGACAGAACTATTCTCCTCCATCTTACAGCTATAGAACTTATTGGATACTTCATATCTCTCAATCCGGGCATTTGCTTGAAATATTAACTTCAACTCCTGGAACATCTCATATGCTCCATGATGTTCAAAACATTGTTGAAGACCCGGTTCCAAACCGTAAAGCATGGCACACTGAACTATCAAGTAGTCATCAGCTTTGCTTTGCCAGACGTTCTTAACATCGTCAGTTGCATCTGCAGCAGGCCTGGCACCCAACGGTGCTTCCAGGACGTAATTCTTCTGTGCAGCAATGAGGATAATCCTCAGGTTATGGACCCAGTCTGTGTAATTGCTACCATCATCTTTCAACTTAGCTTTCTCAAGGAACGCATTAAAATTCAACGGAACAACAGCACGAGCCATCTATCTACAACAAACATAGACAAGCAAAAATACTATCAGGTACTAAGTTCATGATAAATTTAAGTTCAACTAATCATATTACTTAAGAACTCCCACTTAGACAGACATCTCTCTAGTCATCTGAGTGATCACGTGATCCAAATCAACTAAACCATGTCCGATCATCACGTGAGATGGAGTAGTTTTCAATGGTGAACATCACTATGTTGATCATATCTACTATATGATTCACGCTCGACCTTTCGGTCTTTGTGTTCTGAGGCCATATCTGTATATGCTAGGCTCATCAAGTTTAACCTGAGTATTTCGCGTGTGCAACTGTTTTGCACCCATTGTATTTGAACGTAGAGCCTATCACACCCGATCATCACGTGGTGTCTTAGCACGAAGAACTTTCACAACGGTGCATACTCGGGGAGAACACTTCTTGATAATTTAGTGAGAGATCATCTTAAAATGCTACCGTCAATCAAAGCAAGATAAGATGCATAAAGGATAAACATCACATGCAATCAATATAAGTGATATGATATGGCCATCATCATCTTGTGCTTGTGATCTCCATCTCCGAAGCACCGTCGTGATCACCATCGTCACCGGCGCGACACCTTGATCTCCATCATAGCATCATTGTCGTTACGCCATCTATTGCTTCTACGACTATCGCTACCGCTTAGTGATAAAGTAAAGCAATTACAGGGCGTTTGCATTTCATACAATAAAGCGACAACCATATGGCTCCTGCCAGTTGCCGATAACTTCGGTTACAAAACATGATCATCTCATACAATAAAATATAGCATCACGTCTTAACCATATCACATCACAACATGCCCTACAAAAACAAGTTAGACGTCCTCTACTTTGTTGTTGCAAATTTTACGTGGCTGCTACGGGCTGAGCAAGAACCGTTCTTACCTACGCATCAAAACCACAACGATAGTTCATCAAGTTAGTGTTGTTTTAACCTTCGCAAGGACCGGGCGTAGCCACACTCGGTTCAACTAAAGTTGGAGAAACAGACACCCGCTAGTCATCTGTGTGCGAAGCACGGCGGTAAAACCAGTCTCGCGTAAGTGTACGCATAATGTCGGTCCGGGCCGCTTCATCCAACAATGCCGCTAAACCAAAGTATGACATGCTGGTAAGCAGTATGACTTGTATCACCCACAACTCACTTGTGTTCTACTCATTCAAATAACATCAACGCATAAAACCTAGGCTCTGATACCACTGTTGGGGAACGTAGTAATTTCAAAAAAAATCCTATGCACACGCAAGATCATGGTGATGCATAGCAACGAGAGGGGAGAGTGTGTCCACGTACCCTCGTAGACCGAAAGCGAAAGCATTATGACAACGCGGTTGATGTAGTCGTACGTCTTCACGATCCGACCGATCCAAGCACCGAACGTACGGCACCTCCGAGTTCAGCACACGTTCAGCTCGATGACGATCCCAGGACTCCGATCCAGCAGGGTGTCAGGGATGGGTTCCGTCAGCACGAGGGTGTGGTGACGATGATGATGTTCTACCGACGCAGGGCTTCGCCTAAGCACCGCAACGATACGACCAAGGTGGAATATGGTGGAGGGGGGCACCGCACACGACTAAGGAACGATCACGAAGATCAACTTGTGTGTCTAGAGGTGCCCCCCTCCTCCGTATATAAAGGAGGGGAGGAGGAGGGGGCCGGCCAAGGGGGTGGCGCGCCCTAGGAGGGGGAAACCTACTCCAAGTAGGTTTGCCCCTCCCTTTCCTAGTCCAAGAAGGAGGGGGAAGGTAGGAGTGGGAGAAGGGAAAGGCAAGGGGGCGCCCCCCCCCCCCTTCCTTGTCCTATTCGGACTCAAGGGGAGGGGGGCGCCTCTTGCCCTGGCCGGCCCCTCTCTTTCTCCACTAGGGCCCAACAAGGCCCATTAGTTCCCGGGGGGTTCCGGTAACCCTCCGGCACTCCGATTTTCTCCGAAATCACCCGGAACACTTCTGGTGTCCGAATATAGTCGTCCAATATATCAATCTTTATGTCTCGACCATTTCGAGACTCCTCGTCATGTCCGTGATCACATCCAGGACTCCGAACAACCTTTGGTACATCAAAACTTATAAACTCGTAATAAAACTATCATCGTAACGTTAAGCGTGCGGACCCTACGGGTTCGAGAACTATGTAGACATGACCTAGAACTGTTTCCGATCAATAACCAATAGCGGAACCTGGATGCTCATATTGGCTCCTACATATTCTACGAAGATCTTTATCGGTCAAAACCGCATAACAACATACGTTGTTCCCTTTGTCATCGGTATGTTACTTGCCCGAGATTCGATCGTCGGTATCCAATACCTAGTTCAATCTCGTTACCGGCAAGTCTCTTTACTCATTATGTAATGCATCATTCCGTAACCAACTCATTGGCCACATTGCTTGCAAGGCTTATAGTGATGTGCATTACCAAGAGGGCCCAGAGATACCTCTCCGACAATCGGAGTGAAAAACCTAATCTCGAAATACGCCAACTCAACATCTATCTTTGGAGACACCTGTAGAGCTCCTTTATAATCACCCAGTTACATTGTGACGTTTGGTAGCACACAAAGTGTTCCTCCGGTAAACGGGAGTTGCATAATCTCATAGTTGTAGGAACTTTGTATAAGCCATGAAGAAAGCAATAGCAAGATACTAAACGATCAAGTGCTAGGCTAATGGAATGGGTCAAGTCAATCACATCATTCTCCTAATGATGTGATCTCTTTAATCAAATGACAACACATGTCTATGGTTAGGAAACATAACCATCTTTGATTAATGAGCTAGTCAAGTAGAGGCATACTAGTGACATTAAGTTTGTCTATGTATTCACACATGTATCATGTTTCCGGTTAATACAATTCTAGCATGAATAATAAACATTTATCATGATATGAGGAAATAAATAATAACTTTATTATTGCCTCTAGGGCATATTTCCTTCAGAGATCATCTTGGACCCAGCGAGGATCATCGAGGCGCGGAACGGAGTCGGCGGCGATGTGGGCGCGCAGATTGCAGCGGCCAAGGTGTATGTCAAAGAGGTGGCACCAATGGTAGTAATTGTGGGCTGCAAGGTCTAGGGTAATTGGGATAAGAGAGGTAACATCTGAGATTGTATCAGCTAAAGAAATTGTAGTGGGGATTGTAGGGGCTAGGGTTAGAGAGGTAGAGGAAGCTGTTTGGGTGGGGGGTGGAGCAGCGGCCATGGCGGCGCGCCACTCGAAGTAGCCACGCGGCGGCGGCGGCGGCGGACGAGGTGGGACGGCCATGCCCTAGGACCGAATATCTGATACCATGTAAAGTTGTGTAAACTCGTATATTACTTGATTGGATACAGCCGGATTACAATATTTATATAGTGCATAGGATAACCGACCTAGGCTAAACTAACTTCGAGTACAAGTCTAATACGAGTCCTACTCGTATACTCTAACAGGAGATATGTATTTTTTTTTAAGAACTGCGTGAAGAGATTCATTGGAGCGAACGTTGCCTTGTTGCGCAGTAGGGAGGGCGCGCCTATACCTCGCCTTATGCGAGTTGGAGCAACCGATCATGTCAAGACGTTACGAATTGGCCAGCCCAGGTCGGTTCCACGTAAGTTTGTCTTTTCTCTTTTTTTTCCTTTAATCATTTTTTGCTTTTCCTTATATTTTTATTTTCGAACTATTGTAACAACATGTATTTCAAAACATGAAAGAAAATAAAAAATTATTTTGAATAAATGCTAACACAATGGGGGAAAATGTGTTAGGTTAATTAAAAAAACGCTGATAGCATATTAAAAAATGTTTGTGACATTTTAAAATTTTTGACCTGTTTCAAAACATGTATGTGAAATTATAACAATTGTTAGTAATATATTTTTCATAATGCAAAACATGTATAAAATAAATGTTTCAAATGTATATGACAAATGTTGATAATATAAAAAAATGTTATATTTTTATAAAATTACACGTTTCAAAAAAAATCTACGTGACATTATAGAAATAATAATAATCATGTCTTCAAAACAAGTTAAAGATATCAAAATAAACGTTTCATATGTATATAAAAAACAATGCTTATGTAAAGAGTAGACATCAAACACGTACTTGAAAGAAATCCTAATCACTGTATTTAAAAAGGCTAATCATGTATAGAAAATGTTTTT